>NC_043705.1:122520945-122550294 GCF_006229205.1 Suricata suricatta | reverse complement strand
AATAAGTCAGGCAGAGAAGGATAGATACCATATGTTTGCATTCATAGGTCTAACAGGAGAGACCTGACAGGGGACCATGGGGAGAGGAATGGGGAAAGAGAGCGGGGAAGAGTGAGGGACACAGATCAAGGAAGACTACTGAATACTGAAGACGAACCATGGACTGAAAGGGGAGGGGGAGGGAGGGAGAGGGTGATGGTCATGGTGGAGGTCACTTGTGGGGAGAAGCACTGGGTGTTATATGGAAACCAATTTGACAATAAACTATTATAAAAAAATTAAAAATAATAAACTGGTGTTCCCCCATGGAAAAAAAAACAAAAAAAACAAAACCAAAACCAAATCAAACCAAACTAAACAAAAAATAGTTTCTGGTCACATAGTTTTTTAATGTCCATCACCCATTTAACACATCCCTCCTCCCACCTCCCCTCCAGCAACCCTGTCTATTCTCTGCATTTAAGAGTCTCCCATGGTTTGCCTACCCTGTGTTCTTATCCCATTCTTCCTTCCCTTCTCCTATGTTACCTGTTGTGTTTCTCAAATTCCACATATGAGTGAAATAATGTATTTGTTTTTCTCTGACTGACCACTTCGCTTAGCATAATAACTTCTAGTTCCATCCACATTGTTGCAAATGGCAAGATTTCATTCTTTTTCATCATGAGTATTAAGTACTCCATTGTGTGTGTGTGTGTATATACATATCTTCTTTATATATATATATATATATATAATATATATAATCTTCTTTATCTATTTATCAGTCAGTGGACATTTGGGCTCTTTCCATAATTTGGCTATTGTCAATAGCACTGCTAGAAATCAGCATTTTTGTATTGGATAAATAACCCAGTATTGCATTTAATTTTTTGAGGAACCTCTACACTGTTTTCCAATGTGGCCACACCAGTTTGCATTCCCGCCAACAGTGCTCTCAACATGCTCTCCAACATCTGTTATTTCCTAAATTGTTAATTTTAGCCATTGTGACAGGTGTGAGATACTCTTTCATTGTGGTTTTGATTTGTATTTTCCTGATGATGAGTGATGTTGAGCATCTTTTCATATGTCTGTTAGCCATTTGTATGTCTTCCTTGGAAAAGGGTCAATTCATGTTTTCTGTCCATTTCCTCACTGGATTTTTTATTTTTTGGGTGTTGAGTTTGGTAATTTTTTTTTTGGTAAGTGTTTTTCTTGGTAAAGATTTTGGATACTAAGCCTTTATCCAATGTCATTTGCAAATATCTTCTTCCATTCTGTTGGTTGCCTTTTAGTTTTGTTGATTGTTTCCTTCACTGTGCAGAAGCTTTTTATCTTGATGCGATCCCAATTGTTCAGTTTTGCTTTGATTTCCCTTGCCTCTAGGAACATGTCAAGTAAGAAGTTGTGAGACTAAGGTCAAAGAGGTTGCTGCCTATTTTCTTCTATGGGATTTGATGGTTTCCTGTCTCACATTTAGGTCTTTCATACATTTTGAATTTATTTTTGTGTATGGTATAAGAAAGTGGTCTGGTTCATTCTTCTGCATGTCATTGTCCAGTTTTCCCAGCACCATTTGCTGAAGGGACTATCTTTTTTCCATTGGATACTCTTTCCTGCTTTGTTAAAGATTAGTTGGCCAAATATCTGTGGGTCCATTTCTGGGTTCTCTATTCTATTCCACTGATATATGTGTCTTCTTTGATGCCAATTCCATGCTGTCTTAATGATGACAGCTTTGTAATACAGCTAAAGTCCAGAATTATGATGCCTCCAGCTTTGGTTTTCTTTTTCAACATTAGGGTCTTTTGTGGTTCCATAAAATTTTAGGATTGTTTGTTCTAGCTCTGGGAAAAATGCTGGTGTTATTTTGATGGGAATTGTACTGAATGTGTAGATTGCTTTTGGTAGTATTAACATTTTGACAATATTTGTTCTTCCAAACCATGAGCATGGAATGCTTTTCCATTTCTTTTGGAGATTCATAGTGAATATTAGTGTATCAAAGACTCTGAGAATCCTGCAGTGATGAAATGTGATTAACTTGGTTTAACCCAGTATTTCCCATGTATATTTGACCAGATTCTCCAGATTTCACATCTATCAATAAAACTTTCTTAGAAAATTAGTTTTCCATTAGTTTTCTCAAGGCAAGCAATAATGAAATTAAGCTCCAGAGAAGTGAAGTAACTGAATAGACCACAAGTTAGTTTGTAGAAGAGCCAGAAGTACATTGCCAAGCCTCTTGTCTTCCAAACTAATGCTCCCTCACTATATTACTAGTATCAAATCATATGAGAGCATGAGATTGTATTTTGTGGATTTTTATTTTATAGCTTACTAAATGTTTTAGACATTGAGATCATATGAGCAGTAATTTGCTTTGAGAGGAATATATTATAGGCAAAAAATAAAGCCACATTTTAGTCCAAATAAAGAATCTCTATACACATGTGAAAAGAAATTAATCAGGGAAGCTAATATCCGTATAGTCTCTAAAGATTAGAACTCATATTATTAAGTTGAATTTACAGAAATCTAAAGTTTTGGGATATCCAATGGAGAAGTTGGTTAAGAAAAATAAATTTAGTATATCATACAAGTAGGCACAAACATAAGATAAATAAATATGTAAATCCCTTCAGGGTTCACTATACAGTATTTGTTCCCTTATTAGAAGCCTCCAAGTAAAACAAAAACAAAAACAAAAGCATATTTTTGCCTAAAGAGAGCTCAGCTGGACATATTATTTGTAGCAGACACTATTAATTACCTATTTAGTACCTTCCCCTTTCATTTTTCCTTCCTGATTTGGTCAAAGGGAGTGCAAACCATGTATTCAGGAAAGGTGAGCTCTTCCCCCAGTTCCAAAAAATAAACCATGATTTGTCTATGCCAATCTTGATCATTCTCACTGCATTTGCCAGTGGATGAATAGTGAGAACATAACCAATATTTAAGTAAAGTATACTGGGGTTCCTAGAGAAGATTTTTGCCCTTAATAAAAGAGACGGGGTGGGTTAGAACCACTTCCCATATTCCTGTAATGAAGAAGTGATGTCTGGAACCACTAAAACCATCTTGACACCATAACGAATAAGCCAAAGAACAAAAGCTAATATGTTGAGGTTGGCAGAACAGGAGGTTCTCAGGAAAAACAGATGTTCTCCCCTCACATAGTGCTTCTTATTTCTTTTCTTCTCTTTTCCTTTCAATCCTCCAAGTCATGCACCCCAAATCAATCTCTCCCTACCTTCTTTCTGTGTCTACCTTCACTTCTAGAAACCAATAGTTTCCCAAAAGTCCCCATTGTCACCTCAGTGCAAATGTTTAAACACTTAAGATCACAAATTTGCTACATATACCAGCATCTACCACTTCTCCAACCTCCTAGACTGAAGTTCTTTCTCCTCTTCACACTAAGCACCTTTCAGAAAGAATATTTTAATGAAAGCAACAAAGACAGATCTACGGTTTTACTGAAGGCCACCCTACTTCCATAATACTCCTAGATCTCTTTTTATCACTAAAATGCTTAGCAGTACATTTATTCATGCTCAAAAACTATTCTTTAGTTAACTTATAAAAAAATAGGCCCAATTACTTTATTCCAAAAAAAAAAGGTCAGGAAAAGACATTTGGTTAACTGAAATGAGCTGTCTAAGTAAAATGACAGAGTGAGTTTTATTTATGCAAAGTATTTCAACAATAATTTCAGTACTGACATGTTGATAATATGAAGATCTTAGTTACAACATCTCGTATTTGTTTAGTATTTTGTGAGTTACAAGCAGCCTATATCTATTATGTCATCTGAGCATTCTCTATGTGATATATCACTTTTAGGTATAACAAGTTTTTACAATGACATTGGTAAACAATTTGAGAGACAGCATATGATCAGAGTTCACTCACAAACACATATTTCAATTGTAAGTGGATTTGAAGCTTTGAAAGAGAAAAAAGAAAAAGAAAAAGATCAAAATGAAAAATAAGTTCTCTAGAATGAAATCTAATATATTAGGCAGGCCAGACCTAGGACATTATATTTACTTCTGCAAGCAATATTTTAAATGGGACATTGTCAAAACAATGTATCTAGACAAAGGCAACCAAGGTGATGTCTAGAAATTATCTTAAATGAAAAATGTAAGAACTGGAAATGTTTAGCCTATAAAAGAAAAAAATTCAGGGATAACATCATACACATCTTTAAATTCAAGGGCTATCAAGTGAAAAGGTGGCAAGTTTCTTTCCCTCATAGTTCTCTAGTGTTAATCAGCAGAAGTTAAAAAGGCAAAGTGATCAACGTAAGAACATAGAGGATTCTTTAACATCCATCTCTCCAACTGTTCTCCAATCTTCCAGACTATTCGACACAAAGAAGAAATTTTATAAACTCTAAAGTTGTCTAATAATAGACTGGACTACTGCAAATTAGAAATACCTGCATTTAGAAATACCTGCAAATTAGAAAACATGAGTTTCTGATGCCCTTCCTCAGGAATTCTGTAAAAGGGATCCTTATGTTGGCAGGATAGGCCAAATAACTAACCCCTATAAACCCTTCCACATTGAAAACTCAAGGATTCCATATTCTGAGAGCAGCCCACTCAATTTATTTGTGTAACCAACTTATCTTTCAAAGTAGTCAGATAACTAAATACATAATTTGCAAAAGATGTGGATAAACAACTAAAATGTAACCTACAGGGTTTGGCTTCGATCATCCTCAGAACCTAGAATACTACCAGGCACAGAGTAGGAGCTCAATCATATTTATGATTATAATGTAATCATACAATGTAACTATATACAAGTTAGGTGATTCTGACAGGTTTCCAAACATTTTCAACACGAAGTAGCTCTCTGAGCTTTAGCAACAAGCCAAGGAGGCAGGGTAGGCAAGCTAGTTATGTCCACTTTATACACCTTATTTTGTTGACCTCCCCCAAGTTAGCATTATGTTTTTAGTTTCATCAAAAATTGTTAAAAGAAAAACCCATCACAATAAAATCTTATGTAAAATCATGACTGAAGCCATCATTGTCCAACATGCCTCTCATATAAGAAAGAAAATTATAAATTCTTCCTGCAATTAATGACAAGAAAAAGTTTGCCTTGCCATAGTGGTTTGTCTGTTCTGCCCTCCCTCCCTTTTTATTTTTATTTTCTAAATAAGATAATGGCAACTCTATAAACAAACATGATCCTTTTTCCTCAGAAGTTGCCAGAAAGTTCAGTCAACCTTGTGGCTCTAACTTTGACATCCCAAATTCCTAACATAAATCTCTCCAACATTATAACAAATCAGGACTTAGAAACTTTTTTGTTTTTAAAGCAATGGAATTTTTGGTTTGAAAAAAATATTACTTGGAATTTTGATACATAAAACAGATAAAAGTAGAAATATTAAGAACAGAGCTCAGACCCTTCCAATTAAGCCTCCCTCAAAAATCCTCTACCCACAGGTGACTCTAGATCCCAATGGTCATCATTTGAAAACTACTGCTCTATAGTATTTTAAATTATTTTAGCTGCCTATTTCATGCATTTTTATTATCAACTCCATGAAAATGTTTCAGTATTAGACATATGAAAAGTGATATATTTCCATATATGCTTACACATGAGAAAATGGTAATGTTAGACATTAACAATAAGTAGCCAATGGCTGGAGCTAAGATTATAACCCCAAGCTGATTTTAGACTAAAGCAATACCTAGGTTTAAATCTCAGCTTCCCACTGTGTAAGGTTAAAAGTTATTTAATCCATCCTCGCTAAAATTTACATACATATAAAAATGGTTACAATAATAGCTATCTTAAAACTCTGCTTTGAGGACTAAATGAAATAAAGTATGTAAATAACTCTACACAATACATAATAGGTACTTATTATTATCTTCATTACTTTTGGACTCTTATCCCTTTGGTCTGGTCAATATGTTATGCCAATAGGACATTTTATTTAAAGGCTGGGGAGCGGAAGAGTGGGAGATACTAAGCCTGGAACCTGGAAACCCCAGGGATGACATATATTACTGGAAAGCCAGTGTAGGAATAGACTGACCAAGAGAAAGCATTAGCCTGGTATTCATTAATGTGGAGGGAAAAGTATAATTATCAAACTTTACTAACAGAGGGAACTAGTTCATCATAAAAGACTGACAACGAGGCAGACTTAGAGTAAGATTTTGTTGTCTACCCAATCTCCACAAAACCCAATAGATAATGGAAAGTTTTTACTTTCTTGAGCCTTGTCTCATCCTGGCCATTTTACTTTCAAGGAAACACATTAAATTCCTTGTGAAGAATTAAAGCTCAACAGATCCATTGGGGAAAACACTGAAGAGCATTTGTTGGCCCGGCCCAGCAAAACTCCTCCAGATCCTCCGTCAGACCCTCCAACAGGAAATCTTTTCAGGTAATGTTTTAGCTCTACCACTGACATCTACCTATAAACTAAAGTGATGTTTGGCATGGAAGGTTGTTTATTTGGATGTGTGAAAGTTCTGGCTGTTAACTTGGAGAGGAAAGTTATTACACTACCTCCCTTCAGAGACCATCCAAACACTTGTCTGACAGGGTGAACACCTATTACACACAAAAGTGGGGCTGAGCCAGGTTTCTGCAAAACTAAGTAGGTGACCTTATCTCTTTCCACCTTTTTTGTCTGTGACCCCATATTCTACCCACTGGTGTCCCACTACTAAATCCAGGTATCTACCTGAACTTTTTGCCAGGATTTTGCTACAATCTAATTGTCATCTGACACCCCTTTTACCTTTCCCCTATCTTTTCAAGCAGGTTATAGCTGATAAGTGTTCCCAGAAACATTTAAATTTTAATTGGTACTTAAGAATTGGTATTGTCAAAACGTCTTCTTCAGAACTTAAAGGAATAAAATCCAACCGACAGAATTTGAGGTTCCATGGTGGGTCTGAGGGAAATGTCTACAGGGTCATACAAGTTAATTACCCCATTAGTGACCATCTACTATACTTATATTCAAGGCTGACCTGGAAAGAAATAATCATCCCCCTAGAGATACCTAGGAGAAGGAAATTAAAATATACAAACTATACTATGTATGTATGTGTAAATACATAGGGTGGTATATTTATTTACATATATGGTATATATAGACATATGTAGTATATATTATATATAATAGACAACATATATTGAGAGCATATAGAGTACATACACAGAGTATATACCATATGTATACTATATACATATAAGTTTCATGCATCCCAAGCCCCATAAGTTTTTTTCTTTGTTTCTTCTTTTTTTTCATGGTAGACAGATAATGCGCCAATGTTGTAGCAATGTGTGAGGGAGGCACATGTCACAAAATAGCATGAACATCCAATCATCGTGCTTATGAATTACAAGTTAATGCAAGCCCTGTGAGTTTTTAAAAAATATTTAGGAAGTTTATTTTGTAGGTCACATAAT
Source organism: Suricata suricatta (assembly GCF_006229205.1). Taxonomy (NCBI): domain Eukaryota; kingdom Metazoa; phylum Chordata; class Mammalia; order Carnivora; family Herpestidae; genus Suricata; species Suricata suricatta. Next base: position 122,542,848 of record NC_043705.1, on the reverse strand, counting down.
CTTTACAAATGTTTCCATAATCGTACCTTGGCTGGCTACAGAGTCACTCAGCATTATTAATAAAGAATCTTTCTGCACTAGCAGCTCATTTCCAATAAGAATCTTCCACAGTAATGTAGTTAGGTAGCCAGGAGACCTCCAGAAATCAGGTTCTTAAATTCCCATGAATACAGCTCATGAGGCTGAACTGCCAGAAACAGCAAGTCCATGACCCCCACCCTTTTCTTTATCCTGAAGAGTATAGAATACTTCACAAGGTACATACACAGGCCAAATACCCAAGGGATGATTGCAGCATTGACAAGTACAATTATTTAAATCTAGCAAAGGAGATGCCTTGGTATGGAAAGATATGGAGAATTGGGTAGAATTAAATTAAAAAAACAATATGAAGAGGAAAGTTAATCAGCCGCTTAGAAGACCAGGGAGGGGAAAGGTGGAATTAAAATACTTCATGTATAACTATTATAACAAGATGACTGAGGGTATTTTTTAAAAGCCTTAAAGTGGAGACACTCATTCCAAAACATCTGTGGAACTGAAAAAAAAAAAAAAAGGCTTTATGACTGCCAACATCTCCATTCTCCTTCCCTCCCTGTTCGGCACCAGCAATGAGCAATACATTAAAAAGGTGTTTAGACTGTCAGTAAATGTGATTTTTTTTCTATTCTGCTAAAAGGCTGCTACATGGTCGAACAAAAAGCAAATGCTTTCCTCATATCCAGGTCTGGGTGGAACTTTTACATTATTTTAACACCCATCAAGGGACAGCTTTGTCTCTCCATGGAGACAGGGAAAGCAATCTATGTCCACAAAAGCTTTTTGGCTTTTCATTGTCCCCCTTTCCCTCCAGAACCCAATGGAATTTCACTCAAGACTAGAAAACCTCACAATGGAAAATTAATACAAATGGTCTATCTATTTACTGGACCAAAATGGGATGAAGAAACATGAAAGCCTGGATTATCTTAGAATTGAGCTCTGTAGGATGGGAGCAAAGCTGGGTGGAACTAATCAGTTCAGAATAAATGAGGCTATACTGAGGGTTCTATTTTTCCATCCATCAAATTGACAGAATCACCAAGATAGAAATGATCATTCATTACTGAACTAGGAAAAGAAAGGCAGAGATTGGAGCCACATGCCAAAATTGAGGATCAGGTGTCTTTTAATTTAGTGTGGACTGCACATGGTAAAGTGATTACTATTAAGTAGTTATATAATTGCTTATTTAGGGTTAAAGGTCACACCTCCACCTATAACTTTGCCAGAAACAGAATTGTCAGAAAATGCCATTTCTTATAGAAAAGACAAAAGAGCCAGATGTAATTACAGTTTTATAATGTAAATTCCATATTCAGATTTTACATTATGCAACTCTGTATTATCCTGAAAATCCACTAAATAACTGATAGTTTTTGAAGGACTTAAGTCTAATATAAAAGATCTGTAACTAAGTCTAAGCAACATCACCCAAGGGCTTTTATAAACATCACAGTCGTTACTTCCAGTTCACAGGATACAATTCATTGTTATGGTAATATTTTACTGTTTTTCTGACTCCATGTAAAGTCAAAGTGCATGGGATAAAAAGGAAGGAAGGAGTTACATTGGCTTGCTGTAATTCAGTTTATTACTTTGCTATTAGAATGGAAATTGAATATAAGTAGGCTCTTACCTGGAGATTTTCTGGGGCACAGAAACTTTATGGTAGTGGTACCTCTCCTATGACTATTCCATGTTTTTTGAGATCAAAGAACATCTGGAAAAAATGTGACTTATGGGAGGGAAAAATCTGCCAAGGTTATGCATGTCCTATGATCTAAGTGATTATTAGGATCTAGGCTTATTTTCAAGATGTAAGAGCTAGAATTTGTTCTATTAGAGGCTATTGTTGCTCTTCTCCATACTGCATATTAGATAGGTAGAACTTGATCAAGACTCCTGCTGCCTCAGGATTTTGGGAGAGGAAGAAAAAAGAAAATTATTAACCATCATGTCTGGAGCAGTTTAATAACTGTAGAAATAAAAAGTATCCAAAGGGTGAAGAAAAAAGTTTGTTTTATCTATTCTCCAATTAATAAGAAGTAGACATTATACTATATATATGGGCAAAAAATATAAAAGGGAGATGCCAAGATTATTACTGTTTGTATTCTTGGAATAATTAAGCTTTTATTAATTTCAACCACTCAACGTAATATTGTGTTCCCGATACTGAACTTGGTAAGGCAGCAAAACACTTGCTTTCCTCAACAAACCCAGGTCAGGGTAACTTTCTTCCTAACTTCTGTAATACCTACCCTACTACTACAGTCATTCGGCATGCGTACAGGCCACCATCTCTATCACACTCATGTGTACAAAGATAGCACAAGACACATCAGGGACACAGCCACCTCCAAAATTTCAGAAAGGAAAAGAAGAGCACACGCTTCCTCTGCTCTTGAATGTCTGACAATCTCAAGGGAAATGTTAAAAGCCCCACTCCCACTGGGCTGCTGAGAGCAGAGCACAAGGCTACTGTCCTATGTCTAATTCTCCTCTTCCTGTCCAATGCTCCTTCCCCTCTGCCAATTCGATGGGTCTCTTACCCAGTCTGGAAACAGGCTGAGAATCCTGTTTATTCTCTTGGCATCTCCTTCTCAAATAGTCTCTATCTTGCTCCATATGGAACCTTTTTAAGTTAGAAGCTACACATTTGGCATGTGCTGTTTGTAACACTCAAGTAACAATAAATGACGAACCTATAACTGCCAAATGGGGTACGACTGACAGCTAAGTAGGAGGATGAAAAGAGCCCGTTAATTAAACTTCACATTTCATCACACCGCAGATAATTGTATATTCACTGTCAACTTCAATGCTTTGAACATGGTAAAAGCCAAGAAAGGCCTGTGATTCATAATCAATGAAAGTATTTTAGACATATTTTATGTTAAAGTTCATACTAAAAAGTTGTGATATCAATCTTTCCCAACAAAATACTAACATCAGAAATACATGGAAAGGGGCACCTGAGTGGCTCAGTCAGTTTAGCATCCGACTTCAGCTCAGGTCATGATCTCATAGCTCTTAAGTTCAAGCCCCGCATTAGGCTCTGTGCTGACAGCTCAGAGCCAGGAGCCTGCTTTGCATTCTGTGTCTCCTTTTCTCTCTCTCTCTCTCTCTGTCCCTCCCCAGCCCTTGCTCTGTCTCTCTGTGTCTCTCAAAAATAAATAAACATTATTTAAAAAAAAAAAAAAAGAAAAGAAATACATGGCAAGTTCCCACAGCAAGGAAAGAAGTCTTTTAAAGACTTGTATTTTATTTAAACAGTGTGTACATGCCCCAGTTTGACTTTTATGATAACCAGAAATATCAGTAGCCCAAAGTAGATATTCTACTGAGCAACCTAGCTAAGTATATTCTGTTTCCAAGTGAATCTCCATGTATCCAGCTCTGTATGCAGAAACAACCAACACTCCTAAGGTCTGAAAAAGGAATCCTCTCCCTCTTTTGGTGTCATATCAAGACAAGCAATCTCTCGGTACCTTTAGCATATCAGTTTCCAGTGCTCTAACCACACACTCTTATTCCCCATAATCTAACAGAGACACTGAACCGCATGCATAACTATTTGGTCAGTTCTACCTATGGGCAGAGGAATACTCACTGGCCCCCAAAAGATACAAATCAGCTTGTCCTTTATAAATACCAAAATGATTGAAACCAACAGTGCTTTGATGGCTAGCCATAGGAAAATACCTATCAAAGAGCAGTCTATTTCTATAGAACCTGGGTCAGCTTTCTAAGTCTAAATGCAGTTTGGTAATATAAAATCCTTTTCTACATCCATAGAAATTGATAGTCATTACTCACCAAAAGTAATAGATAGATAACATGTGGTAAATGCGTGAAAGAAACCAATGATTTCTTGCCAGCCACATGGTAGACATTCATAAATACTTTTTTTATTAGTGGATTGCTATACTTTTAGCATTTCCTCCATGAAGTGATATATGTTACAGATATTTTTTTCTTTTAAGTTATATAAGACCCATGAACCAGAAAATTTTGGTACACTATAAAGATGTTTGCAGAGAGGAAAAATTATTTTTTGTTATTTACAAACATTTCTGATTTAATCATAAGCAGCATGGTTTGAGGCTCAGAACTAGCATGAAGCATCCAAATTTATTGTGCTTTGTCATCTTGGATGATTGCTTTGTCCTAGCAGGTCCCTTCTTGTAGCCTACAGACAAGAAGAACTAAATAAGTAAATAAATGTGTACCCATCTTTGTTATTTTTATCTTTAATTGGATCCAAAAATATGCATAACAAATGAAGGATTTTTATGGGTAAACATTCAGTCATCCTGACTGAATGACTTAAAATGATAAAAAGAACACATTTCTTCATTTCCTAGACAGAAAAAATGTCTCTTACATATGCATTACTATTCGGCAGTTGTACAAAGATGCTATTATATTTAATAAAATAATAACACATTTGTTAAAAAGCTTTACTACAGCATAATAACTGTTTTCCACTATGGATTTTCTTAAATAGAAAAGAATAATAGTGTATGCATTTATGCATGTGTCCAGAGGGGAAGGGGCTGAAAGATAATTTTGATATTCAAAAATGGTTCTCGTACTCAAAAAGGTTCAAATCATTGCTACGTGATTTGCAGTGTAGCATTTTCAGGCACAACTTCTGCTGTGCACAGTGACATCATGCATCAGCTATCTGCATCTTGATTAACAACTAGCACAGGAATAAGACAGCCAACAGAATATGAAAAGGCTACCACCTGAGCAAATATCAAAACATACATTTACATTCATAAGAGTGCTACCTGGCTCTCTTTTTAGTATTGCATGTCTTGTAAGATGCTAGAACAAAATAGTAAAGGAGTCTCTGACACAATCTCTTCCACTGGACATTTTAAGAGATTTAATAAGAGTGTTTAATAATAAGTGAGAGGCTAGGTTAGGTGGAGCACTGGGCAGTCATGCCTGGTGATTTTGAGTGTTCTAAATGGTGTTTTAAAGTCACTTACTGACAAAGGTCAATGAAAACATGCCAATCATTCCTTATTCTTAATGAACTATTAGTTTCATACTAAACTCAGAAACTTTATTAAACTGTATGCGAATTTCAAATAAGGATTTTAATGAGATTTCTGGAGGGAAAATGAAGTGTTATGTTCACTCAAGTAGTTCCAGAATGGAGAAAATATTGGCAAAGAAATTTTAAGGACTTTTTGCCACTGATTATTCAAAGGAAGAAGAGCCATCAGAAACCACCCGAAGAGAAGGTTCAATTTTGAGAAAGTAAAACTTATTTCAGGGACACTAAATTCCATGGGGAAGAGTCTGTAGTAGTTAAAAAGCAGTAACAAAATAAAATGAAAAATGGATTCTCCTTTTTCATATCTTGTGCACATATAGAGGTCTACAAACACTGGCATGTGGAAGAGGTATTGGATCCTGAAGAAAATGCCCCAGGTTTTCCTATTTGAATTCATGTCTTTCACTGCATCAATCCTTTCTCACTTACAAAGGCCCCAACAAAGCCCATCCTGCAGCGAGTGCTATGGTTAATGTTACCCTCCAAACCCAGTCTCTAACCCTCCTTATAGTGAGGTCTGCGCCCAGCCCTCTGTGGTTAGAGACGAGAGCCACCATGTTAAAAAAGAGGTGATTATCCACTGGTTAGTCTTCTTTCCTACAGTAACCGGGAACTATCTCTTACTGTAAAACTGGGTTTAGTGGAAATATCATGCTTCTATAATCAAAAGGCTTAAATGAAATCCTTAATAGACTTATTTAAGGGGTATAGAAAGTGAAACGAGTTATTTCTCTGGCTGTGTCTAGAGAAGCGGTTACTCAAACCAGCCAACAGAATGCTTGATATCTTCTATCAGTAGAATATCAGTGTAAGGAGTAACAACAATATATTCTAACTTCTTTTTCGGTTGAAAAAACAAATGTTCAGATGAGTTGGAAGAGAGAAATAGGGAGGCTAGCATGACATTCCCTTGTTCTTAAAGGAGAACAAAAGTAACTGGATAATAACAGCTAATATCTATTAAGAGCTTACTATGTTCCAGGCACTAAACTGTCATATGTTATTTAAGTTAATCTTCACACTAATAATATCATGTTGGTACCACTAATATCCAAATTTTACAGATAAAGAAACTGAGATTCATAGAGAACTAGCTCAAGTTCCTATTGCAAAGAAATAGGATAGTTGTGTCTATTTCCAAACCCAGTGCATTTAAGCATTACTCAAAACTGCTTCTATAGGATAGGTGGTTTGCCAGTACTTCTTCTCAGCAATATCACATAAACATAAAAAGCATTCTTAGCCCCAACTAAATACAGTGATCAGTTTTAAGGGAACAAAATAGAAAATGCACATAGCTGAACGCTATGTTAAATAAGGCTGAGAAAAAAATCAAGTACCTAATCAACAATCTTCCCTTGGTGCCGCTTATCCCTACATGAAGATGAAAAAAACACAACTTTTTATATTTCTTTGCCATATGTCTTTTGTAGACAGACTCTTTCAGCTATAATCCCTGCCATCGTTATTTTTACTTCATCACTTAACAGAGTGTCTGGCATGTTGAATGAGTGAATATTCATCCATCTGCTTGAAGTGAATTCAAGCTCTGTCCTAAAGATAAACTTGAAAACTATCTGAATGAAATCCACCGCTTGTTACCATACATTTTTAGTGGAAAGTCAGTCACCATCAAATCAACCTTTGCACCATATTGCTTCTTTTCCAGATTTCTCATCTAGTATAAATTATAACATGATAGTGTTTGCATCTTGAAACAGGAAGGATAATCTCTTTTTCAACTATCCAGTCTCCATCATGAGAAAAATTGGGGAAAAACAAAGATGAGTTGCCTTTCTAATGTTTATTTGACATTTCTTTGATGTGAAATTGCGATTGAATATCCTCAGTCACCCAGGAAGTGAATATCAAGTTTGTTACGGAACTAAACTATGGTTTTTTAATGTCTGTGACAGGGCCCTGCTGCAGTTAAGCTTCTGCTAATGCACATTAAGCAATGGTTTAACTGTCTGGTTTGCATCATAACCAAGGTTTATTATTTTTGGACTTAGTTAAAAAGAAGGAAAAAACCCTTAGAGCATATAATCTGGGAAGGTTCATGTTATTTAAAGATTGGAGGCCAGGATACAAGAGTAACTTGATTATGAAAAATAAATTTTAAGCAAATGAATTTATGCACGTGAACCCCAAAAAAATGAAAAAGTGCAGAATAACCATGCACTCATTATAAAATGCATGTGACAGTGAGCAGGAGGGAGAGGGAGTGGTGGAAATACTAAAAGTATGTGTTGCTACTAAAGTAAATAGTGTTTATGACCCTATTCATAGGCCTTTAAAGATAGTTGTTAGCACTGGGCACCAAGTCAGGGCCTGGCAGTAGAGGAACTCTAACAGTCAATAAAAAACACGGTGAGAACAGGATATTAATTTATGCCTCCTAAGAGTTACTGTATTCACAAATGATCATTTCAGCACAGTAATTTTTGGGCACCTTTCAGAAATAAAAGCACCATGAGACTAGTCTGAAACAGGAATAAAGACAATCTGCCATCTTGCATATAACAAACATGGAGTCCTTTCTTGGAAAAGCAAAAGGACCTTGAAAAAACAGGTTTTCTAGGAGTGCACAAAAGCAACGTGAAAATGGAAGAGGAACTACAAGTTTTAGGGTGTCACATAAAATACATAAATAAAACAGGCCCAAAAGAACAAAATGGATGAGAAAATTTTACTCGCTCATAAATGAGAAACATCATAAACTCCTTCCTGTCTTCTTTAGAGTCCCTGGAGGTGAAAGGAAGGTCAAGAACCACAAATTTTTATATTTCCTTGCAGTGTATTTACTTCTATGTGGATTCTACCAGGTATTACCCTAAGAACTCATAAAATCCAGGGCTACTTACTGAAAAGGTAAAAATAGCAAACATTTCTGATACCATTTGGGATTGCAAAATACAGAATTACTGCTACCTACTGACTTTGAAAGTTAAGAGCAGATTACTGCAAGCAGATCACCAAAGTCCTAAAATGAGCGATCGCCCAGTCCACTGATGAGCACAAACTCAATTCCACCTTCTGCCCAACACTGGCCTGAGCACCAAGAGAACTAGAGAAGCAACCACATGCATTCTTTGTGGTCTCTGTCCTCAAACAGCTTTACAGTAGCTGGAAATACACAATTAACATATGCAATATAATTTGGTTACAAAGCAAGACAGTGAATGATAAAGTCTCAAAAGAAGTGGAGCAGAATAAGGATTATGAAATTCCAGAGGAAGCTGATGTAGGCCTGGGACTAGGGACAATTTTGTTGAAGTAAAGATAAAAATAATAGCTACAACTTATTAAGCATTTATTAGGTACCAAGACCTATTCTGAGCACACTTATAGTAATTCATTTAATCCTCACAGCACTCACAAGGACAGTTACCTTATTCTGTGCATGAATAAAATGAGACACATAGAGGTTACATACTGAATTGCAGTATGACTTTTGTCATAATCATTTAAGTAAGCCTGTTGTGGAATATCCTCTATTCATCTATTTGTCTATCCTTGTGCCAGGGTCACACTATTGTAATTATTGTAACTTTGTTCACGTTTATCTGCCTAAAAAACATAAAAACCAGCATCCAGAAAAAGATAGGCTCTAGAATCTCCTCTCTGGATCAGTTTATTATTTGGAATTTGAGAAAAGAAATAATATGGAAAGATAAAGGAAAGAAGAGAAAGCCTTATAAGCATACATTGTTTCCAAGAAATCCTAGGATTCATCTGCCTTGCTTCCTTTTATTTCTATACCTATCACTTGTAATTTTTCACAAATTTCTTTCTACTCTGGCCATCTGAGGAATACAAAATTGTCAGTTTTGGCAGTAGGTTTAGTTGTCAGAATTTTTCTTAGCTGATAATAAGCATAAAATGAGGTTTAAAAAACAAAAATACAAGAAACCTTTTCCTGGGTCCTCTTTCCTTTCTTTTTATTTAGACCCTGAAGGGAAAGACCAAGAATTTTAAGATCACTTTGATTTCAAAAAAGGAAGACTAATCCTCTTACACAAAAAAGTTCCTTAGTATTTTTCTAAGAGTTTTGAACTTTGGGGATTGAGGTGTGATTGGTGGGTCAGCTAGGAGTGTGGTTCTAGCACTGGGCCTAGTGGAATACATTTTGAGTTCCTTAGGTCACCCTCTGCATCTGCAATCCCCGTTCCTTGCAGCTAGGCTCTGAATTAGAATTGAGGCCAGCAGAAGAGCAGAGATCTGAGATGAAGAAAGATCTGAGGAAGCAGAACTGGAGAGAGGAAAAGAGGAAGAAAGACCCGTGCTCTTTCCTCTTGTAGCCATCAAGTCCTGACACTTTCAGTCCTAATGTAGACAACTGCAGTTATGGTAAACAGAACAACTATCTGTATAGGGAAGGACGAGCCTGGCAAACACCGTATTCACTACAGTGGACAGCAAAGAGGGGGGAAAGAAGGAAATATGACCATAGGGAGCAATGGACAGGATAAAAGCACAAAAATAATACATATAATTAACAAAAAATTGCAAATATGAGAAAATTAATCACCACAAAGGAAGTCAACAAACTAAAGTGGACAATTCCAACCAAAGAGGTAGAGTTAGTATGGCAACTTGAAAATAAATATGTATTAAATTCCTCAAAAGAATAAATGAAATAGTTCTGGTTAAGCACAGTGGATTGAACACATAATATTAACTTTTCTCCATCTCTTTAAAAAATTCTAAAAAATAAAAATTTCATTTTTAAAAAGATATTAAACCAACAAGAAGAAGGAAAAAAGAAGAGGAGAGGACAGCAAATGATCTACATAAGATTTTTGGAAACTGGAAAGCAGATAAAGCATGAACAATGAAAACATACTGAATGAGGCAGGAAGCCATGTACCTACAAGTGGTAGGCTGGGGGGGGCGGGGGTAATAAGGAAGCGGATTCACACTGTGGAGCCCCAGAAAGAATCAGGAACTGGATGTACCATGTATCTCTAAACATGGGAAAGTACTGGTAAAGGAATCAATTTAAAATTTAAAAAGACAGAAAAGAAAAAGAAAGAAAGGTTGATATGGAGCTATGAAGTTAGGAGACACTATCTCAATGTGAAAGTCTAAAGACTGATTTTATAAGCAGATTGAAGCTGAAAAACTATAGTATAGACTCAGGGACACCCCAGCACACATACAGGCAGCAGTTCTATACTGAAAACAGTAGGTTAAGTAAAAAGCTACTATTCCCAGGTTCTTGCTTAAAACCATTAAAAACTAGGTTATACTTCTAGGGTAGGAAATTGGACGATTCTTCTTTGGAGAAACAAACCATTCCAAAGGTTGCCTTACTAAGTTCCTCTTAAAATTAAGAGTCAAAGAAAAAGTACTTGAAAAAAATGACCAGACTCCTTCTTGCTTGGTAATTCTACAATGAAGCACACTTTGACAAACCCACTCCATATCTATGGAACCTTTTAGTGTCTTTCAGTAAAATACCAATGAACAGCCAAACAAATCATGTGACACAGAATAAAGTTTATCATATGAAACACCAACAGAAGCAAATAGGAAAAAAAGAAATATAGTAAAACCTTGGTTTGCAAGCATAATTTGCTTCGGAAACATCTTTGTATTCCAAAGCACTTACGTATCAAAGCAAATTTCCCCATAAGAAATAGGAAACTCAGGTGATTTGTCCCACAATCCAGAAATATTCACATAAAAATGATTACAATATTGTAATATAATACAAAATAATAAAGAAAATACATAATATAAGGAGAAATAGACAAGTGAACCTGTGCTTACCTCTGAAAACCCCCATGGCTGGTGTGAGGGAGACAAGACAGGAGGGTTACTGTATGTATGGGACAACTTTCACTATCACTAACAGAATCACTGCTATGTATTTGTTGGCTCAATGGAATCTTTTTCTGCCTGGAGGTCATTGTATATGCTTGCATGGATGCTAATACCATACAGTGCTAATAAACTCTTGTCATGTACTGTATTTACTGTAACTGGCAACAAGGCAGCAGAGGAAAGGGTCTGTATCTGCAGGCAGCCTGACCTAGAATGAAGCAAAGCATTCCTAAACTCACTTGTGTATGGAAAAGCAAAGAACTGTTCAGAGGTGCTTTGAAGTGACAAAAAATACACTAGTGCCAGTTGTGGGCACCTTTCAAAAATCACTGATTTCTGCCAAATAATGCAGTCTGAGACTGAGCATCTGGACATGGGAGCTGATCAGGCACAATCTTGCAGTGACAGAGAGAGAAAGAGAGAAAAGCCATTGGCTCAGTTGTGATCATGTGATGTTCGGCATCAAGTATTATTCCTATTTCAAGACATCACTCATGTATCAAGGAAAATTTATTAGAAATGCTTGCTCGTCTTGCAGAACACTCTCAGGACAAGTTACTCACAATCCTAGGTTTTACTGTATATGAAAAACAGACAAGACAGAGAGCAGGAGACTTAAAAAATATTCTATGGTTAACATCTTCAGATTTAAAAGAAAAAATACTGTATGTATGAAATAAGAATTTAAAAATTCAGAGAATTTTTTAAAAGACCTCTTTCAAATATCATAGAAACAGAATTTTAGAAAGGTTAGAAGAATAGAGTCAGAAACTCTCCCTGCCAAAATGAGAAAAATACAAATTTTATCTAAGGGATCAGACCAGATGATCCAGAAAAAAAAAGAGAACAGAGACAGTGGAGAGAAGGTGGTTGTCAAAGAAATAATATAAGAAACTTTCTCAAAAGGCCTTTAATTCCTTCACATGGAATGAACCCACTTTGTATACAACACAATGACTAAATAGGTCCATAGAAAATATATCAAACTGGGTCTCTGAGCACTATGCATCAAGAAAAGTACTAAAAGCTTGGAAAGAGAAAAACACATATCATATTTTAAAAATCAGAAATAGTAATGGTTTCCAACTTCCTACTTCAAGACTAAAAACTTGAAAAACTTAAGTTAGTACTTTGAACTAAGAGGGAAATTATTTCAAATCTAGAATTCTACATCTGAATATAAGCCTATAATTTATTTCCAGACATATTTTTTCAAAAATTTTACTTTGCACATGCCCTCTGAGGCTACTGGGGGATGTAATTCAGAAAAACAGAAAAGAAAACAAACCAAAAAAAGGAATACAGGGCATCCAGGAAGTAAGAAAATCACCACAGGAAGTCCTGGGAAGACAGTTTGGGCAGCAGCGCTAGAGGGCAATCAAATCCAAATTAGAACAGGTGGATCTAGGAGGAATATCTCTAAGAAATATCGATTCTTGACCTGTTATCACTGAAGTACTAAGAGTTCAGGAATCAACTTGGATAAAGATGAATACAGGGATGAATTAAAGAGAAGTAGGTAAAAAAAAAAAAAAACCCAAATGCATGTATTAACTCTGGAGAAAACGAACAACAAAAAAAATTAAATGAAGGAAACAGACACACTACATGATTCATGAATGAATAATCTTTATATACTCTTGGTAAACACTAAATTTTGTGTTATTGGAAGGAAAAGCAAACAGAACCCTCACCTTTTTTCATATTTCATAGAAGAAAAATTGCAAAGAATATATAAGATTAAGAGAGAGCAATATAAACATGTTATTTAGAAACACAGAAGTAAATAATAGAAACATCTAGAAGATTGGAAAATAGTTGCCACTAGGAAAAGGGAACCAAAAGTGGAGGGGGGGGGTGTAGTAGAAGACTACTGATCTTAATGATAAGTCTTACAGAATTATTTCACCTTCAAAATTATTCATTTGATCCATTATTTCATATGTGTTTGATAAAAATTAATTTCAAAATATAAAAACAAAGGCAAGATTAAACAGGACAGAGAAGTAGGCACAAACAGATTATTAAAAATGTAGTCATGAAATAAAAAGTCAATATATGGGTGAATTAGTAGACTAACTATAACTGCAAAAAGATTTAGGGTATTGAAAAATAAAATAATTTCCCAGGATGCAGCACCGAGATTTGAAGAAGGAAGAAGGTGAGAGTGAATAGATATGAAAAGTAGAAGGAAAAGTTCCAACGTGCATCCAAAAGGAGTTCCAGAAATATAAAAAATAGAGAATGGAAGAGAAGCAACACGTCAGCAGTACTGAGAGCGTTTATAACCACAAACTGCAGATCTTTGGTGTCAGAAACTTCATTGTTGGAACCAAAGCATCTACGTCGTTCCACAGTTTGACAGGTAATTCTAGTGAGCAACAAAGATTAAGAAATCATGTTGAAAAATGCATCTAATTAATTCCCCCTGGACCTTCATTTAGTGAAAGAGCACTTGACTAGGAGTTAAGAAAATCAGATCGGAATCCCACCCTGGACCAAAAATGAGCCATATGACCTTGAATAAATCCCTGTTAATCCTCTGGGAACTTTAGTTTCCTCACACTGAAGTATAGGAACCAACACACCTGCAATCTCACAAGCTTGGGGTGATTAAATATTCACATGCAATGACACAGGTGATGGGTTAAATGTCCACAATCTTCTTAAAACTTCACAACAGTTTTATGACATGGTACCATTATTATCAGCCTCATTTTATACATGAAGAAATAAAGAGGCCTAATGCTTTAAAGAACTTGCATGTGAAAGTTACTAGTATTAAGTTACCTGAATTTACTTCTCCGGAAATTTACTCTTGTGTATTAGTGCCTATACAGAGTAAAGAATTTAATTATCTTAATATTTCCCTCCATTCTAGAAATTAGAGTAACCCTGTTACTAAAATTAGCTCAGTAAGCTCACATTTTCTACAGAAAACTAAGATTAGCCTGAAGAAATCAATCTGCAAACAATGTGAATCTCTCCTAAAAAAAAAAAAAAAAAAAAAGAACATACTCCCTACCTCACTTTAATACCAGCTAAAGGGGTGATGGTGAGTGAGTGGGAAGGCCACGTGCAAAAATGCCCTTTGAGGGCTGTTCTAATGAGGGGGGAAACCTGAATCTTTATGGAAATGTTTGCTCAGTGTGGTAATAAAATGTCTGTAACACTAGAGTGGTTGCCAACGTAACTCTCCTCACACAGTGACTGTGTGAGCAGTTTTGAACTGAGTTACAATCACACTGGCACCAGGGAAGAGCAATAACCATAAACTGAATTCTCAGTAAGATGTTTTCAGGCAAAGAGCTACATGACTACTTCCAGACTGGATTGCTATGATTCAGACATTCGAAAGGCATCATGCTTCTCCATATCACAATACAGTTAGGCTTTGTTAGTCCCTGTGAAGAGAGGTGGAGAATTAATTGCTTACAAACCTTAGCAGAAAAGTCATCAGGTTGGATGAAATACAGGCAAGCTGGCACTTAAGCAGAACAGGTGAGAAAGCAGAACAGGTTGGATGCAAGCCTGCCAGGTGTGTGCAGAAATATGCCTGCATAAAGTCATTTTTGTGGCAGAGCACTGCAAAACAGAGCATGCATATGGTATGATTATTCACATTTTTACCTAATGCAGGACTTATAAAGTCAACTGCTTCCAAACAATTCTTTTTGTCAATGCCAATGGTAAAATGAGTCCATAAAAAGCACAAATTTCAATGCTGGCAAATGTCATCATTTCTAAAGACTGTCTCCCTCAGAGGTTTAGGTGAGTGATCTCTGAATATTCTGTAGCTTAATGGAAAGGTCAAGTTAATGGAATGATCTGAGACTCACTCTAGATAATTGTCAAAGAATAACTAAACAGCTTTCAAATGTGAGGAGAAACTTAAGAAAGGGCACATCCACATGAGTACATCTATGGCACGCAGGTCGGAAGTGTGCGTGGTGCAAGAAGTGCAGTTGTTGTAGCACCAGGTGGATGGTTAGATGCTGTCTAATGGGTGTTACCAGTAATGACAGCTGCAGAGGTCATGGAACAACTGGACTCTAGAACATTTGAGTGTGAGGAAAATAAACGAATGGAGGAGTATTAAAATCAATGATATTCTTGCCTTGACCCTGCAACCTGAAGTAACTCGAGAGAAACAGTGAAAATAAGCTGAAACTAAGACTCTAAAAGCACCACATTAGCATTAGTAAAACAAAAGCCAAAGAAAGGATTAATAAGAATGTAGCCTCCATATTCTGGGCAATTACTTGCCAAGGGCATTGAGAAGTTCTTTCTGGGCATTTCTAGCTCATTTAGTTTAATCCTACCCACAACATTATTAATCCCATTTTATGGAGGCACCTATTTTGGCTCAGAGAGATTAACTAAATTGCCAAGGTCACAATGCTTGTAAGGGAGGAGCTGGGATACGAACACAGATCAGTGTAACTCCAACTTATATCAGTTAATGAGTCCTGAAAGAGAGTTTCAAAAATTCATTATTTTATTTATCAATTTTTTTTCAAAGATCAATTCTCCTCCTATAAAGTTCCCAGTAAGAGTCAGAGAGGTGCCTAATTGCATGAAATACAGACAACTATACAAGAATAAATTCAATCAGAGAGGACATGGGATCATATTCTGTAACAAAACCCGCTCAGTTAGACTCTCTGACTGAGATAGAAATGGCACTCTACAGTCTGTGCTATTGTTGAACAGTTCAAATTACTACTAAATTCCCAAAACCAAGTTGAAATCCTCCCTTCAGTTTCCATTTATAGGTACCACTGGACTCTTCTGTTGTACACAGAAATAAGCTGAATCTCTTCTCTACATTCTTAGAGATAGGCATCATGTTACTTCTCTGTCTTCTCTTCAGGTAAAATAGCTCAGCTTCCTCAATCATCCCTCATTACATGAGAGTTGTCAGGACCCTTGACCCTCCTGTTTTCCTCTAAACTCGTTTTTCTTTAGGAATCTCTCTCCAAGTATGGTACCAGATCTGAACAGATGCCTGTGGAATGGTCTCACGAAAAAGAAGTATAGTGGAACAGCTACAGACCAATTTTACTATGGATGTTATTACTCCAACCTAAATCACTTTAGCTTTTTGGCTGTCATATAAAACTACTGGCTCACTCATATTGAGCCTTCAGTTCTTTTTGCACACACCCTCATTCTAGGCAAGCAAATCTGAGGTTTTAAATATAAAATCCTGTATTTATCTCAATGGGCTTTTTTTTTCCTTTCAAACTTCATGAAATCCTAAATTGTCAAGATTGATCTGAGTGTGATACAGATGCTAGACCCTAAGAGTTGTTTTCTCCCCCTCCGTCATTTTGACCAGCAGTATTCTAAATGGTAGCTGCTGTGTCAATGTAGGTCCCAGGATGAGGACAATAATGCAGTCAAAGCCCTTTGGTGACCCATGGTGGACATACAGTGGGAGCAAGAAATACTTCTTTGTTATTTAAGCCATTTGGATTTTGGAATGGCTTTTTAATACAATATGGTCTAGTCTGGTGAATAAAAGAGTTTTGCAACACAGTATCTGACTCCCTAGATACCAGATGCTAGTTCCGGCAGTCTCTTTCTAATATCATTCAAAAAGCTAAAAGACAAAGAATTCCTTGCTTATTTATTCAATGTTACTAGGAATTCTTCCCCATCTGTGAAATTCACCATTACCACCACTGTATGTACACACACACCTTTCTCGGGTTCTTTTTTCCATTCAAAAATCACATTTTAACAATATTAATTCTTCCAATCCATGGAACACGTGATGATTTTCTATTTATTTTGTCCTCTTCCATTTCTTTCATCAATGTCTTGTAGCTTCAAAGTA
The DNA here is from genome assembly GCF_006229205.1 of Suricata suricatta. Lineage (NCBI taxonomy): Eukaryota > Metazoa > Chordata > Mammalia > Carnivora > Herpestidae > Suricata > Suricata suricatta. The sequence goes on along the minus strand of NC_043705.1, from coordinate 122,526,061 downwards.
GAGTGTTTTATCTCCTTTGCTAAATTTATTCCTAAGTGTTTTACTGTTTCTGATGTTACTATAAATGAGATTGATTTCTTTTTCACAAAATTCATTGTTAGTATATAGAAACATGACTGACTTTCATATGTCAATTCTGTATCCTGCAAATTTACTGAATTCAGTGATTAGATTAAAGGTTTTTTTGGTTGAGTCTTTAGGATTTTCTGTATATGAAATCATGTCATCTGCAAATAGAGACAATTTTCTGTCTTCCTAAGTCTTTTTTTTTTAATTTTTTTTAAGTAAGCTCTACACCCTATGTGGGGCTTGAACTCACAACTCCAAGATCAAGAGTCACATGCTCTATCAAATGAGCCAGCCAGGCACCCCTTCCTTTCTAAATCTGATACATTTTAATTCTCTTTCTTGCCTAATTACTCTAGCTAGGATTTCCATGTAACTATCCTGAATAGGGGTGGAGAGAATGGGTACATTCGTCTTCTTGATCTTAGAAGAAGAGCATTCAATTTTTCACCACTGATTATAATGTTAGCTGTGTACTTGTCAAAAATGGCAGTTTATCATATTGAGATATGTTCCTTTCATGTGTAATTTGTTAAGAGTTTTTAAGTTGAATGGATGTTGAATACTGTCAAATGATGCTTTTTAATGTGTTTGATCATGATCCTTTTAATGTGCTGCTAAATTTGGCTTGCTAGTATTTTACTGAGAATTTTTGTAACTATATTTATCAGCAATATTGGCCTGTCCTATTCTTTTCTAACAGTGTCCTTTTCAGGTTTTATTTTATTTTTTTTTTTCAGGATAATGCTGGCCTCATAAAATGAGTTTGGGGAGTGTTCTTTAAATGTTTGGTAAAATTTACCAGTGAAGCCATCTGGTCCTAAGCTTTTCTTCATTAAGAGATTTTTTTATTACTGATTCAATTTCCTTACTAATAATTGGTCTCTTCAGATTTTCTATTTCTTTCTACTTCTTTCTGATTCAGTCTTGGTGAGTGTATGTTTCTAGAATTTTTACATTTCTTCCAGGTTCTCTAGTTTGTTGGCATATAGTTGTTCAAAGTAGTCTCTTATGATCCTTTGCATTTTTATAGTATCAGTTTTAATGTCTTTTTTCAGTTATAATTTTACAGATTTGAGTCCTTTCTCTTTCCTCCTTGATTAGTCTAGCCAAGTATTTGTCAATTTTATCTTTTCAAAGAACCAACTCTTAGTTTGGTTAATCTTTTCTAATGTTTTTCTGTTCTGTTTCATTTACATTAACTCTAACTTTTATTATCTTCTTTCATCTAACATTGGGCTCAGCTCTTCTTTTTCTAGTTAGTTAAGGTGTAGAGTTAGATTGTTTATTTGTGATCTTCCTTGCTTCTTAACATAAGCATTTATTGCTATGACCTTCCCTCTTAGACCTGCTTTTGCTGCATCTCACAAGTTCTGTATGTTATGTTTCTTTCATTTATCTCAAAAAAACTTTTTGTATTCCCCCTTTAATTTGTTCTTTGATCCACTGATTGTTCAGAAAAGTTTTTTTATAATTTCCATGTGTTCATGAATTTTCCAGGTTTCCTCTTGTTATTTCTTCCTGGCTTAATGCCGTTGCAGTCAGAAAAGATACTTGGTATGATTCCAATCTTCTTGAATTTGCTAAGGCTTTTTCGAACTTAAAACATGATCTATCCTAGAAAATGTTCCATGTGCAGTTGAGAAGAATGTGTATCCTGGTGTTGTTGAATAGAATGTTCTGTGTCTGTTAGGTCCATTTTGTCCATAGTGTTGTTCAAATCAACTGTTTCCTTACTGATCCTCTCTCTGGATGATCGATCCATTGTTGACAAAGGAGTATTAAAGCCCCCAACTATTATTGTATTACCATTTATTTCTCCTTTTATATCTCTTAGTTTTTATTTTATATATTTATGTGATCCAATGCTGGTTGTGTTAATATCTGCAATTGTTAAATCTTCTTAATTATTAACCCTTTTATCATTATATAATTACCTTGTCTCTTTTTAACTAATTTTACTTTAAAGTCTAGTTTGTCTGATAGAAGTATAACTACCCTTGGTGGTTTGTTTGGAGTGGTTTATGTATTTATTTATTTTGCTTTTTTTGGGGTGGGGGTTGTCTTTTTCTATTCCTTTATTCAGTCTCTGTGTGTCTTTAAGGTTTAAGTGAGTCTCTAATAAGCATATGTTTTTATTATTTAATCCATTGCACCATTCCACATTTTTAACTTAGAGAATTTACTCGTTTTTGTTTATGTAGTTACTGTTAGGTAAGAACTTCCTATTATCATCTTGATGTTGTTTCCTAGGTGTTTTATAGATCCACTGTTCCTTATTTATCTTGCTATCTTTTTTGGTGTTTGATGTCTTTTGGTATCAATATGCTTTGACTTCTTTATCATGTCCTCTTGTGTAATTACTATAGGATTTTCCCTTGTGGTAACCATGAGGCTTATATAAAATATCTTAAACTGATAACACCCTATTTTAAACTGATAACAGCATCAACCGAATATAACCTTTACACTTTTACTTCTCATATTCTAGGTTATTATGTTACAATATCCATATTATCTAGTAACAGATTATTATGGTTATTTTTGTTGTATTTATTTAAAAAATTTTTAAACTAGAGCTCTAAGTGAATTATTCACTATTACTATATTGTAGAATCTAACTATGACTATATATTTACCATTACCTATCAGATTTACACTGTACTTCTGTTTTTATGATGTTAATTAGTGTTATTTTCACCAAAAAACTCACTTTAACATTTCTTAAAAGGCAGGTCTGGTAGTAATGAACTCCCTTAACTTTTGTTTGCTCAGGAAAGTCTTTGAACCTTGTTCACTTCTGAAGAACAGTTTCATTGGATATAGAATTCTTGGCTGACACTTATTCTTTCTTTCAATATTTTGAAAATGTTATCTCATTCTTTCCTGGCCTAAAAATTTTCTGTTGATAAATCTGCCTATAGTCCTATGGGGGGTGGGGGTGTTCCCTGTACGTAATATCTCTTTTCTCTTGCTGCTCTTAAAATTCTTTGTTTTTAACTTCTGAAAAATTAATCATAATATGTTTTTATTCATGTTCAATCTATTTGGACTCCTTTGGGCCTAATGGCCCACTTCTCTCCCCAGGTTCAGGATATTTTCAGCCACTATTGCTTTAAATATACTTTACGTCACATTCTCTTTCTCTTATCTTTCTGGAATTCCCATAACTCAAGTATCATTTTTTCATTGTCTTATCATTGCTGTTGGCTTTGTTCATTCTTTCTCATTCTTTTTTTTTTTTTTTTTTTTTTTTTTTTGCTCCTCTGGGTAATTTCCAATATTCTGTCCTCCAAATCACTCAATTTTCTGCATGGTCAAGTCCATTTTTGAAACTCTATTGAATTCTTCAGGTTGGTAGCTGTATATTTCAACTCTAGGATTTCTAGGGTTTTTTCATTTTTATTTTTGATGGCTGCTATTTTCTTTTCAAACTTGTCATTTTGTTCATGCATCGTTTTGCTAATCTCATTTTGTTGTCTGTGGTTCACTAAACTTCCTAAAACGTTCATTCTGAATTATTTGTCTGATGGTTCATAGATCTCCATTTCTTTATAGTCAGCTATTGCAGCTTTACTAGATTCCTTTGCTGTGTCATATATACATGACTTTTCATGATCCTTGGTTCCTTCTATCGGCATCTGCACATTTGAGTATCAGACTCTACCAGATGTTACAGGTTTACTTTGGCAGAGACAGTTCTTCACCAGCCACCTTAGTTTGGGCTCCTGAGCATATTTATTAGTAATATACTTAGATAGGTGAAGCCTGCTATTATGGTCTACTTTTAGGTGAAACAACTGTTCAAGCTCTGATGACAAGGATGAGGGATATGCCATGGGCTGAGAATAGTTAAATAAAACTGTTAGCTTGGATCTCTACCCTAGTGCAGCTGTAGGATGGATTCCACATTTGCCTGGATTCTCTGGTCAGGATTACTAGATGATAGAGACTGGGTACAATATTCTATAGTGGGCTATGAATTAATATCCCTGCCCTGGGAGAACTGCAGGATGGTACCCAGAGCCTATATTATTTGTTGTTTGGGAATCTGAACCAGGCCAAATTCCCTGGCCTAGTGAGGCCACTGGTTTTGTCCTACAGAAGGGGGAAGCCATGTATTATGTTGCCTATTCAAGTGTCACTGTGTGTAGGGCTGTTGAATGGGCTATGCAGCTTTCCATTTGGTTAGATTCCCTGGTCAGGTAGATAGGCTGTATTCAGTGATGAGTAGGGCTACAAATTAGATTCCTTGCCTGGGTACAGCTGGAAAAGCAGCTCTGCAACTGGTAAAATTCTTTGCTGTCTTATCTCAAACTGATCCAGACACCAAGTTCCCTTACTGAATAGGGCCATTGGCTTTTCTCTGCAACTTACTGGCTTTGCCTGACCACCTCTTAGCTCATGTGTTGCTGGGCCACACAGCTTCCAGGAGTTGTCTACAGTCCTTCTAATGAGATGCGGCCAGAAGTTGCTTCTCTTCACAGTAGGTGGGTCTATGTATCAGTTCCTTTGCCTGGGTGGGAGGTGGAAGAGATATTCTAGGCTACTCCCAATTTCCAAAACAGGTTCTCCAGTTGCTAGTAGCTGGAGCCTTTGCTATGAATTAATCCCCCTGCTCATGTGTAGGACAAGAACACTCCACGCCTGATAGTGGCTTCATTCTAGGGATGACCAACTCTGCCTGTCCACCTCTCAGCTGGAGTACCACTGGGCCACTCTGCTTCCAGGAATTGTTGCCAGTCCTTCTGATCAGATGGGGGCAGAAGACACTCCCCACAACAGCTGAGCCTATAATTCAGCTCCTTCCCTGGGCGTGGGCAAACCAGGCTCTAGGGCAGGCAAAACTCACGTGAAGATCAGAATCAGGCAGATTTGTACCCTGATGACTTCCTTGGTCACAGACCACCCCTGACTTAATTCTGCAGATGAGCAAAACCACACTTTTGGATTACTACTTGGGCACTGGAGGGATGAACTTGGGCCACTAAGATCCATGTGCTGGTTGATATAACCTCCCCCACCCTCTATCACAGTCAGATTCCCAGTG
>NC_043705.1:122516550-122520445 GCF_006229205.1 Suricata suricatta | reverse complement strand
GAAAATTGAATGTAATCCACAAGTGAAGTTCAAGTATCAGTACATTTGTCTGATGCACTGGGATAGAGGGTAAAGAAGCAGTCAGGGATCATGGATCCCCTGATAGAATATGATTATGAGTTAAGAAAGTGGGCTCGGTGTTTCAGACAAAACAGTGTGGTTGTGATGTGTATCCTGGAGAATACAGTCATTCCAGTGTTGGTCCGAGAATACCCTTGATCCAATCAGTTCTCCTCACCTTCCATAGGCGCTTATTTTGTTCTATCATGTATTATGCTATTTACATGTCTCTTGTACAACCTAGACCATAACCCTCTTAAAAGCAGGATATATATTTTTTTAAATAGTAACTTTTGTTTTTTCTCTTACTTCAAGAGAAATGCGTGTGTATTAACAGACACTTAGGAAATAAATATAAGTAAAATGAAGAAACAGCCAGTTAGTATGGTAGTGCATAACCTTCTAAAATATATGGAGATCTAAATATATGACTATATACATATTCAAGTGCTCATATATACATGAAACAATCACATAAGTGGATAATAAAGTAGACTATGGGTATACTGTCCTATCTACATAAAAATAACCCGGGGCGCCTGGGTGGCTCAGTCGGCTGGGCCTCCGACTTCGGCTCAGGTCAGATCTCACGTTCGTGGGATCGAGCCCCACGTCGGGCTCTGTGCTGACAGCTAGCTCAGAGCCTGGAGCCTGCTTCCGGTTCTGTGTCTTCTCTCTCTGCCCCTCCCCCTCTCATGCTCTGTCTCTCTGTGGATCAAAAATGAATTTAAAAACATTAAAAATTAAAAAAAAATAACCCTATATCTTTGTGCCATTAAATATCATCAACTCTATCATTAAAAAAATTTTTTTTAATGTCTATTTGTTTTGAGAGAGAGACAGAGTGCGAGTGGGTGAAGGGCAGAAAGAGATGGAGACACAGAATCTGAAGCAGATTCCAGGCTCTGAGCTTCAGCACAGAGCCGGACATGGGGCTCAAACTCAGGAACAGCGAGATCATGACCTGAGCTGAAGTTGGACACGTAACTGACTGAGTCACTCAGATGCCCCAACACCATCATTTTAAAATAACTTCATAACAATCCATCTTATAGATACACATGATTTATTTAATTAAATCTCTTGCAATTGGACACTATTCCCAATTGGACATTATTCCCTTATTTTAAAAAGTGTAATAAGTACCACTTGGCTGATTTTTCTACATAGCAAAGATTTCTCCTTAGAACAGATTTTTAGAATAGAATTCATTGGATGAAAAGCACAATTAGATGAAATCTGACAAATATCTGCAGTTGTGTGACAACCATTAGAACCATGGTCTAGAACATTTGTTTCACCTCAAAAAGCTTCCTTTTTCCCTTTGCAGTTTATCCCCTCTCCCCATTCCTTGGATCCTTTAACCACTGACTTATTTATGTATTTATTTTGGTCTGACTTCTGTTACTTATCATAATGCTTTAGAGATTCATACATGCTGTGTGTTCATTGGTAGTCATTTTCTTTTTTTTGCTGAGCAATATTCTATTCTCTGAGTGCATTCCAAAATATTTATTCCATTTACCATTTGGTGAATATTTATTTTTTTATTCTCCTGGTTTTCAACTGTAACGAGTAAAGCTGCTGTGAATATATGAACACTCGTCTTCATGTTAGCATATATTTTCATTTTTCATGAGTAGATATTTAGAATCTTAGTTGCTAGGTCACATGTATGCTTAACTTTGTAAGAAATCCAAATTTATGAGCATTTCAGTTGTCCTACATCCTTGCTAATCCTTAAGTATTGTCAGTCTTTTTGGTTTTAGAAGTTCTAGGGTCCTGGAGTATAAGTCGTATATTCAATGATGGTTTTAATTGCATTTCCCTGATGATTAATGAGGTTGAGCAGTTTCTGCCATTCATGTATCTCCTATGGAGAAATGTCTGCAAAATCTTTCCTTTTATTGTTGTCATTTTCTTCTTAATGAGTTACAAGTGTTTAAAAAATATAATTTGGGCAAAAGTCCTTCATTAGATACAGTTTTGCAAATATCCGCTCCTATAATAGTTGGTGACTTGCCTTTTCATTTTCTTAACAGTGTCTTTGGAAGGGCAAATGTTTTCAATTTTAATGAAATCCAATTTTTTTTCTATGTTAAAGAACTTTTTTGCTTTTTGTATCCAATTTTAAAAACTTTGCTTAACAAAAGGTCACTAAGATTTTCTCTTATGATTTCTTTTGGAAATTTTATAGTAGCTTTTATTAAAACTATGTTTGGTTCTAGAATCCATTTCAAGTTAATTTTTGTATATTGGAGAATGTTGAGAGTTTTCTCTTTTGCATATGGATATTCAGTTATTTCAGCATCATTTGTTAAAAAGATCTTCTTTCCCTCACTGAATTGCCTTGCAACAGTTGTTGAAAATCAATTGACTATATGTGAGGGTCTGTGAAATTTTAATTCTGTTACTTTGACCTGTATGTTTAACTTTATGCCAATACCATTCTCTCTTGTTTACTGTAGCATTAGAATAAGTCCTGAGGTTAACTTTATCCTTTTATCCAAAATTATTTTGCCTATTTTAGTTCTTTTGTATATCTCTATACATTTGTGGATCATCTTGTCAGTTTCTGAAAGGTATCTCCTTGGATTTTTTATTGGAATTTCATTGAATCTATAAATTAATTTAGAGATAATTACCATCTTAACAATATTGAGTATTCTGATCCATGCCCATAGTATCTCTCTCAATTTATTTATGTCTTTAAAATTTTTTCAGCAATGTTTTATAGTTTTCTGTGTATAGATCATGCATATATTTTGTTAAATTTATACCCAAGAATTTTATGGTTTGATGTTATAATAAATGATAATTTTAAGAACTTCCATTTATGGGGAGTCTGGGTGGCTCAGTCAGTTAAGCATCTGACTCTTGGTTTCGGCTCAGGTCATGATCTCATGGTTTTGTGGGTTCCAGACGTGCATTGGGCTCCTCCACACTGATGGTGCAGAGCCTGCTTGGGATTTTCTATCTCTTTCTCTCTCTGCCCCTTTCCCACTTGCACCGTCTCCATCTCTCTCAAAATAAATAAATGAACTTAAAAAAAAATTCCATTTACAACTGTTCCTAGTTGATACAATACAGTTAATTTACAAAAAATTTTTTTATGTTTTTTTATTTATTTTTTGAGAGACAGAGAGAGACAGCTTGAGCAGGGGAGGGCCAGAGAGAGAGGGAGTACTGAATCTGAAGCAGGCTCCAGACTCTAAGCTAGCTGTCAGCACAGAGCCCAACAGGGGGCTCGAACCCACAAACTGTGAGATCATGACCTTAGCAGATGTTGAATGCTTAACTGACTGAGCCACCCAGGGGTCCCTACAGTTGACTTTTAAAATATTGACCTTATAGGGCCTGAGTGGCTCAGTGCATTGAGCATCCAACTCTTCATTTCGGCTCAGGTCATGACTGCAAGACTTGTGAGATCAAGCCCTGTATGGGATTCTCTCTCTCACTCTCTCTCTGTCCCTCCCCTGCTCACACACGTGTGCTCCCTCTCTCTAAAAATAAATAAAAATAAAACTTAAAAAATATTTACCTCAAACTGCAAACTTGCTAAATTCACATATTAGTTCTAGTTTCTTTTAGGTAGATTCCTTAGGATTTTTTTTATAGTCATGCTATATTTAAAAAAAGAAAGTTTCATGTTTTCCTTCCACTCTGTATGCCTTTTATTTCTTTTTCTTCCTGAGGGAGAATAGGGCAGATATTTAAGCCTGTCTGGAATGGCTTGAGTGACAGGAGAGACAAGTGACCTAGGGATCAGGAGATGGGACCAGGATAAGTATTACATCTGGCCGTTATTTGCATGGTTTGAATATTCTGCTGGTGC
>NC_043705.1:122512553-122516450 GCF_006229205.1 Suricata suricatta | reverse complement strand
GCACCAGCAGAATATTCAAACCATGCAAATAACGGCCAGATGTAATACTTATCCTGGTCCCATCTCCTGATCCCTAGGTCACTTGTCTCTCCTGTCACTCAAGCCATTCCAGACAGGCTTAAATATCTGCCCTATTCTCCCTCAGGAAGAAAAAGAAATAAAAGGCATACAGAGTGGAAAGAAAACATAAAACTTTCTTTTTTTAAATATAGCATGAGTATAAAAAAAATCCTAAGAAATCTACCTAAAAGAAACTAGAACTAATATGTGAATTTAGCAAGTTTGCAGTTTGAGGTAAATATTTTTTAAGTTTTATTTTTATTTATTTTTAGAGAGAGGGAGCACACGTGTGTGAGCAGGGGAGGGACAGAGAGAGAGAGTGAGAGAGAGAATCCCATACAGGGCTTGATCTCACAAGTCTTGCAGTCATGACCTGAGCCAAAATGAAGAGTTGGATGCTCAATGCACTGAGCCACTCAGGCCCTATAAGGTCAATATTTTAAAAGTCAACTGTAGGGACCCCTGGGTGGCTCAGTCAGTTAAGCATTCAACATCTGCTAAGGTCATGATCTCACAGTTTGTGGGTTCGAGCCCCCTGTTGGGCTCTGTGCTGACAGCTAGCTTAGAGCTTGGAGCCTGCTTCAGATTCAGTACTCCCTCTCTCTCTGGCCCTCCCCTGCTCAAGCTGTCTCTCTCTGTCTCTCAAAAAATAAATAAAAAAACATAAAAAAATTTTTTTAAATCAACTGTATTGTATCAACTAGGAACAGTTGTAAATGGAATTTTTTTTAAGTTCATTTATTTATTTTGAGAGAGATGGAGATGGTGCAAGTGGGAAAGGGGCAGAGAGAGAGAAGGAGATAGAAAATCCCAAGCAGGCTCTGCACCATCAGTGTGGAGGAACCCAATGCATGTCTGGAACCCACAAAACCATGAGATCATGACCTGAGCTGAAACCAAGAGTCAGATGCTTAACTGACTGAGCCACCCAGACTCTCCATAAATGGAAGTTCTTAAAATTATCATTTATTATAACATCAAACCATAAAATTCTTGGGTATAAATTTAACAAAATATATGCATGATCTATATACAGAAAACTATAAAACATTGTTGAAAAAATTTAAAAGACATAAATAAATTGAGAGAGATACTATGGGCATGGATCAGAATACTCAATATTGTTAAGATGGTAATTCTCTCTAAATTAATTTATAGATTCAATGAAATTCCAATAAAAAATCCAAGGAGATACCTTTTAGAAACTGACAAGATGATCCACAAATGTATATAGAAATACAAAAGAACTAAATTAGGCAAAATAATTTTGGATAAAAGGATAAAGTTAACCTCAGGACTTATTCTAATGCTACAGTAAACAAGAGAGAATGGTATTGGCATAAAGTTAAACATACAGGTCAAAGTAACAGAATTAAAATTTCACAAACAGACCCTCACATATAGTCAATTGATTTTCAACAGATGTTGCAAGGCAATTCAGTGAGGGAAAGAAGATCTTTTTAACAAATGATGCTGAAATAACTGAATATCCATATGCAAAGAGAAAACTCTCAACATTCTCCAATATACAAAAATTAACTTGAAATGGATTCTAGAACCAAACATAGTTTTGATAAAAGCTACTATAAAATTTCCAAAAGAAATCATAAGAGAAAATCTTAGTGGCCTTTTGTTAAGCAAAGTTTTTAAAATTGGATACAAAAAGCAAAAAAGTTCTTTAACATAGAAAAAAAATTGGATTTCATTAAAATTGAAAACATTTGTCCTTCCAAAGACACTGTTAAGAAAATGAAAAGCAAGTCACCAACTATTATAGGAGCAGATATTTGCAAAACTGTATCTAATGAAGGACTTTTGCCCAAATTATATTTTTTAAACACTTGTAACTCATTAAGAAGAAAATGACAACAATAAAAGGAAAGATTTTGCAGACATTTCTCCATAGGAGATACATGAATGGCAGAAACTGCTCAACCTCATTAATCATCAGGGAAATGCAATTAAAACCATCATTGAATATACGACTTATACTCCAGGACCCTAGAACTTCTAAAACCAAAAAGACTGACAATACTTAAGGATTAGCAAAGATGTAGGACAACTGAAATGCTCATAAATTTGGATTTCTTACAAAGCTAAGCATACATGTGACCTAGCAACTAAGATTCTAAATATCTACTCATGAAAAATGAAAATATATGCTAACATGAAGACGTGTGTTCATATATTCATAGCAGCTTTACTCGTTACAGTTGAAAACCGGGAAAATAAAAAAATAAATATTCACCAAATGGTAAATGGAATAAATATTTTGGAATGCACTCAGAGAATAGAATATTGCTCAGCAAAAAAAGAAAATGACTACCAATGACCACACAGCATGTATGAATCTCTAAAGCATTATGATAAGTAATAGAAGTCAGACCAAAATAAATACATAAATAAGTCAGTGGTTAAAGGATCCAAGGAATGGGGAGAGGGGATGAACTGCAAAGGGAAAAAGGAAGCTTTTTGAGGTGAAACAAATGTTCTAGATCATGGTTCTAATGGTTGTCACACAACTGCAGATATTTATCAGATTTCATCTAATTGTGCTTTTCATCCAATGAATTCTATTCTAAAAATCTGTTCTAAGGAGAAATCTTTGCTATGTAGAAAAATCAGCCAAGTGGCACTTATTACACTTTTTAAAATAAGGGAATAATGTCCAATTGGGAATAGTGTCCAATTGCAAGAGATTTAATTAAATAAATCATGTGTATCTATAAGATGGATTGTTATGAAGTTATTTTAAAATGATGGTGTTGGGGCATCTGAGTGGCTCAGTCAGTTACGTGTCCAACTTCAGCTCAGGTCATGATCTCGGGGTTCCTGAGTTTGAGCCCCATGTCCGGCTCTGTGCTGAAGCTCAGAGCCTGGAATCTGCTTCAGATTCTGTGTCTCCATCTCTTTCTGCCCTTCACCCACTCGCACTCTGTCTCTCTCTCTCAAAACAAATAGACATTAAAAAAAATTTTTTTAATGATAGAGTTGATATTTAATGGCACAAAGATATAGGGTTATTTTTTTTAAATTTTTAATGTTTTTAAATTCATTTTTGATACACAGAGAGACAGAGCATGAGAGGGGGAGGGGCAGAGAGAGGAGACACAGAACTGGAAGCAGGCTCCAGGCTCTGAGCTAGCCATCCACACGGAGCCCGACGCGGGGCTCGAACCCACGAACATGAGATCTGACCTGAGCCAAAGCTGGAGGCTCAACCGACTGAGCCACCCAGGTGCCCCGGGTTATTTTTATGTAGATAGGACAGTATACCCATAGTCTACTTTATTATCCACTTATGTGATTGTTTCATGTATATATGAGCACTTGAATATGTATATATTCATATATTTAGATCTCCATATATTTTAGAAGGTTATGCACTACCAAACTAACTGGCTGTTTCTTCATTTTACTTATATTTATTTCCTAAGTGTCTGTTAATACACACGCATTTCTCTTGAAGTAAGAGAAAAAACAAAAGTAACTATTTTTAAAAAAATATATCCTGCTTTTAAGAGGGTTATGGTCTAGGTTGTACAAGAGACATGTAAATAGCATAATACATGATAGAACAAAATAAGCGCCTATGGAAGGTGAGGAGAACTGATTGGATCAAGGGTATTCTCGGACCAACACTGGAATGACTGTATTCTCCAGGATACACATCACAACCACACTGTTTTGTCTGAAACACCGAGCCCACTTTCTTAACTCATAATCATTTTCTATCAGGGGATCCATGATCCCTGACTGCTTCTTTACCCTCTATCCCAGTGCATCAGACAAATGTACTGATACTTGAACTTCACTTGTGGATTACATTCAATTTTC
>NC_043705.1:122407690-122512453 GCF_006229205.1 Suricata suricatta | reverse complement strand
CCGACTAAGTCAAGCAATGAACAGTTTGGTCCAAATTCCCCCAAAACTTCCTCAATATTCTGGATTCACTAAAACCCCAAACATATTCCCACCTGGAAGTTTTGTATAGTATTTTTCAAACTCTGTGGGCTTTCAACAAAACTGAATCCTGTTGCAAATCTGTTCATGTTTCATTTCATTCAAACCCAACTTTGCCAGAACCATCTAATGCTTGTAGTTAGAAGCCTACAAAGTCTTGTGTCTAAGTAAAGGATAGCAGGGAATCTCCATTCACACATGAAAAACTAAGAATTTAAAAACCAAGTAAGACTATAGTATAATAAAATCCAAATTATAAATTTTAATTTATGGTGTATAAAAATGAATGCAGACCTAGGAGTCAGATATTGAATCCAAAACCTGCCTTTATGGCCCAATTAAGGCAGGTCACAAGCTTTCTGAGAAACCTCAGTATCCCCCTTTATTGTCCAGGGGAGCTGGTTTCTTTTATTTGGATCACAAGGTCCTTTAAACTTGGACATTTTATGATTTTATAATGTTCCTTCACAGATGTCTAGGGGAGGCAGGCATTTGGCAAGATGCTTCCCTAGTTCCTGCCTTGTCTCATTGCTTGTCAGTGTGTACACCAACCATAAATAACCCACTGGCTGCAAGAAAAGTACATGTTGGATCAAGCTGACATGGCTGCTCTCTGCCTTCTGGAGAGGACAGAGGAGACTTTGATGTCGTCCGAATGAGTTCCACATTTTGACCTAGAGGCCCGTCAATTCCAAGTGGCCTCTGTTGCCAAATACATGAAACAATTATTTACAATTAAAGAAGCAATGTGTACCTCTTTCAAAAGTGCTTTATTTTTAAAAGGAAAACAAAGTATAATCCCTAAGATTAAATCCCTTATTGGGAAATGGAAAAAAAGGTGCGGTGGGGGGACCTAGAACCTTCTCTTTTATATACTGTTCCTGCTTAATGGCAGGTAAGGAACAGGGGAAGTGATGTAGCCAGTCTGCATGTTAATGGAAAGCTAATCCAGATTTCTGGTTTATAATATAGAAGGACATGAAACAGATATGTGTAATCCTACACAGCACCCAAAATTCTTGAGGCCTTTCTCTCTCAATTCTGGTCTCCAAATCAACCCTTTTCTTAGGCTAAGACTTTATAGTGGCCCATGGGATTGGTAATGTGCAAAATGTAGCACAATTCCTGTCACATGAGAATTGTTTCTTCCTTTCCCCTTCCCCAAATGTGCTGTAAGATATCCAAAGGCTTGCCTTGCTACATATTCACTCAGTTCTTTCAGGATACAATGACATTTTCTGGAATGTGTCTTATGGAATTGTAATCCTGACAAACACATAAAGTGACACATGTACTAAGAAGTTTGAGGTGCGCTGCTGCATAATTTTCTCTTGAGGTTCACTTACAATATTAAAGGTCCTACGGAGTTCCACACACAACAAATGGTACTATTTATTTATTTACGTACTTACTTATTTAAATTCAAGTTAGTTAACATACAGTACACTATTGCTTTTAGGAATAGAACCCAGTGATTCATCACTTACATTTAATAGCCAGTGCTCATCCCAACAAGTGGCCTCCTTAGTGAATGGCTATCACCCATTTAGACTACTCTCCAACCACCTCTGCTCCAGCACCCCTCAGTTTGTTCTCTGTATTTAGGAGCCTCTTATGATTTGCCCCCCTCTCTGTTTTTATCTTATTTTTCCTTCTCTACCCCCTATTCTTCTGTTGTGTTTCTTAAATTCCATATATGAGTGAAATCATATACTTGTCTTTCTCTGACTTATTTTGCTTCGCATAAGACACTCTAATTCCATCCACCTTGTTGCAAATGGCAAGATTTCATTCTTTTCGATCACTGAGTAATATTCTGTTGTATAGATATACCACATCTTCTTTATCCATTCATCAGTCAATGGACATTTGGGCTCTTTCCATAATTTGATTATTGTTGATAGCACTGCTGTAAACATCCGGGTACATGAGTCCTTTCAAATGAGCATTTTTGTATCTTTTGGGTAAATACCTACTAGTGTAATTGCTGGGTCATAGGGTACTTCTATTTTTAATTTTTTAAGGAACCTCTATACTGTTTTCCAGAGTAGCTACACCAGTTTGCAGTCCCACGAATGGTGCTTTTGTTACTGGCCGGGAACTGCAAAGATGACTGAGCACTTTGTCTATATAATGATTGTCCGTATTTCCTGATCCCAAACTTCCTGACTTATTTGCCCTCCCACAAAAAAACTCCCACTAGTGGGAAATAATCTCCCCTCCTCTGAACTAGACTGCATCTGTCTTATAGACTTTTTGTTTTTTATATTATTGATATACAGAGCTATGTTTTATCTGTTCTGATTGACCATACACTGGCTAGAGAAAAGATTCCTCATTCTTCAATCTTTATCCACTATAGAAGACCCTGTACATGTGGTCATTTTATACATAATTGATTGAATGGATCAATCAGTCTAAGAACTAGCATCTTCTAAATGTTTGCACCTTCAACTGGTAAATACTAATGCAACCTACATAAATTCTCATATAGTTAAAAAAATAATGCTATGCTCAAAACTAAAGTTGGAAGGATGAAAATATTAACACTTAAAGTATAAGCACCAAATGTCTCTCTTCACTAATTTAGTTACAGAATAACTGGATTTCATCACTCTTTGACCTTCAGATCTGGAAATGTGCTTCGTAGTCATGCAATTTAGGTGCCATAAATAACCTCAGGAAGAAATGTTGATTTCAGTGAATTAATTATAAAAAGAAGATATTATGTGTGAATAGCCTTATGTAGGCTCAATATTCAGAGAATTATAGTGTTAAACATTTGATGCCACATCTTATTTGTTAGGATGGTGATTGTTCTAGTTAATTTTATACTTTAATTATTCAAAAATTACTAAATAAGAGGTCATAAGAGGTCAATAAATGGACAATTTTGAAACAATTTTTATTTCACAAAATGTACCCAATATTAAAACCAGACTGACAGAATTAGGTAAGCCTTTGGAGAATGTGAGTGTTGATTTCTAGGGAACAAATATAAATAAGATATAATCTCTGTCCTTAATAGGTGTGCCAAATAGCAGAAGTTTCTCAATCTCGGCAATATTGACATATTGGACCAAATAATTCTTTGCTGCAAGAGGCTGTCCTGTACATTGTAGAATGTGCATTAGCATCCCTGGCCCCTTCCCACCAAATGCCAGCAGCACTCATTCAACTTTGAGAAGAAAACATGTCTAGTCATTGCTATATGTATCTCTCAAGAGACAAAGCTGCCCCAGTGGATAACTTTTGCCATGCAGGAAGAGATGCTTAAAATTGTATAGAGTTTCAGAGTCATCTTCTGACCACCAATTCTCATTTCACAATCCTACTGGATATAGGAAATGAAGAAAACCTTGGGCTAATTGTAGACCACATCCAAAACACAACAACAAATGTTTGATATTAGTTCCCTTATTTATAGAAGAATAGAATACAAATTAAAATAGTTGTATTTTCTGGGGGTTTGACTCTACTACTTATAATTTATTTACTGAGCTCTACTTCGCATACAGTAGCCAGCTAAGCACAATAAAGATAGAAGGGTCTGAGACGGTTCTATGTGCAATTAAAATCTACTTGAACAGCAGAAGTAAGAGAATTAAACTAAAGGCATCTTAGAGATGATCTACCTATTCCTCTATTTTTTATATGAGAAAACTAAGATCCAGAAAAGTCAGAAAGATGATATGACTTAAGGATATTTACCTTAAGTAAGGTGAACTTGGGCTAAAACATAAATGTCTTGACTATAAGTCAGTAAGTTGGACCAATACCAAATATTAGCTAACTGCTAAATAGTGTGAAGCAGATTGCAAATTCTGAAGGTGATCAGAGTGAAAGGAAGCTGGAAGAGTCATAGTAGGCAACTAAGAAAAGGAACTCAAGGCAGGCCGTAAGATCATATGTGGCTTCGGGAAAGGATTGACGGGGCTGTGGTAACTTTCCCATGGTCTTGGTGCCAAGTTGGGAATGACAGAGAGGCAGGAAAGCATCTGATATGAGCCAGGAACTGAGTTCATGTAGGGAAAGAATAAAAATAAGATTTGGGATAGTTTTCAAAATCATTCTGAGGAATCCCAGATTACCTTCTTTCCTGGATATTGTCCCTACGTTTGTTCTTCAATCTGCAAATGCAAAATACCCTTCTGGTTTACAGAGGGCCTTTCAAAGCAGCTTTGCTAAAGGTGAAAGTTATCCCCAAGCTCTCAGGAATCCTTGGAGCTGCCGCCCAAAGCCATAATCTTTATGATTCAATTTAGAGTTCAAAAAATTCCCACATACCAAAGTGCTAGGAGCAAAAACAATCATGATGTTTCTAAAACTGAAAACTTCATCCTTTCTTTCCCTTTAATATTTGACCTTGGATATTAAAATGGACTTGATTCCTTGTCTTGCACAAGCTGCATTTTTCCCTGTGTATCAAGAGATGAGTCTGGCATCAGTGAATGAATTAATGGATCATAAGAAAAATGAATCTGATTATATAAATCCAAAAATGAATTAAATGAACAAATAAACTCAAAATATGAAAATTTCATCAAAACTTAGAAAAGATTCATTGACAAGACAACTTCAGGAAAGAGCTGAGGGAAGTCAGCTCACTATTATGGTGAGTTTCTTAGAATGATTGCCTGGAAAAAAAGAGAGAGAAAGAGAGAAGTCATAACTCATCCTATCAGTCTATCAAGAATGGAGGTGATCCTTCCAAGTATATGTGTGTGTACATATGTGTGGAGAGGGAGAGAATGAAATTGTGGGATGGAATATTGGCATTGATGCCGATGGGAAAAAATGAAGAAAGTAGATGATCTTTCTGAGGTTAAAAAAAATGCAGAGAGGCAAGCACAACTCTAATACATTACTTAGTCCCACTATCACAGAGTGATAGCAAGGTGAAAAATAAGATAGTATTGTCTTCTTCCCACTTCTTCAGGCCTTTCTCAGGCAAAACACATCCCTAAGTCATTGAGGCAATTTTGCCCACTGTTCAAGCCTTCTAAACAGATTTTCTGAGTACCAACTAGGTAATTTCTTTTCTCTCTTATAACCGAATAGCTCTTGAATGAAAATGTTCGGAGAGAAGAGACATAGGACACCAAACTGGAAGAGACATGATGGCATCAGTTTCAGATACCATCCAGCCCTATTCTGAGTCCAGTGAAGAGGGGGCTGCAGGGAGAAGCCAAAGGAAATATTTTCAAAGGGACTCCATGAGAGGTGGGGACCTGCTCCGTGAGGTGCTGATGTTTTAGGTAACACAGTCTGGCACAAAGCTAGGAAGCAGGGCCTTCTCCACACCTCTGGGAAGCATCCCTTCAGTGCAGTGAGAATTTTAGGAGGGGCACGAGGAGACTGCACCCTCAGCAGACAACACTTACTCAGAAGTACCAGCAGTCGGGACACGGTGGGAGCATTTCCTTCAAGGAGTCTTGTTATGTATTGAACACCTCAGTGAAAGTTTATTGAATAGATCTCTGTGTCCACCATCCTTCCAGATTTTGAGGATTCCACAGTGAGCAAGGAGCAAGGGTAGAAGAAGGCAGTAAGAGAAATAGAATGGCACGTAGAAAACTATTGATGAGCTCATTTGGGACCTCCAAGAGATTCCCAGAAGAATTTGGGGTAAAGCGGAGCTAGAAGGCTATAGTGGGAGGCTGGAACTATGCAGACGAGGACATAATCCAGTCCTGGATTGACACATGCAAACGGGACTGACCATGCATGTATAAGGACTGGTAGAAAATACACAAAACGGCAACAGTGGTTATTATGGAAAAATAGGATTATGAATACCTTTATATAATTTCATATAATATTATATATTTCCAAATGTTATAGAGTTAATATATATTATTATTATTATAAACAGAAAAATATTTTTTAATATTTTTAAATGTTTACTTAATTTTGAGAGTGACAGAGCAGGAGTGGGGGAGGAGCAAAGAGAGAGGGGACACAGAATCGGAAGCAGGCTCCAGGCTCCGAGCTGTTCGCATAGAGCCCAATGCGGGGCTCAAACCCACGAACCACGAGATCATGACCTGAGCTGAAGTTGGATGCTTAACCAACTGAGCCACCCAGGCGCCCCAGAAAAATATTTTTGATTAGGGAAGAAGTGGCATTAATCTTGCATCTTTTACTTGTTCCGGCAAAGTAAATTTTACCAGAAATGAAAAAGAAGTGTGTAATTTTCTCTCTCTAGGAATAATAATACAAATCAGCTATATAACTTCCTGGAAGATCAATTCTTCATCAATAAGTAGATGATTAATTGAACTCTCCAGATAATTCAAGAATTCAAATATTACATCTTTGCCCTGGCATCTCTATAAGGAGATGAAGTGGTTTACATGTGTTCTATATCCTGTTATTATAAATCTGTACTTTCTACTTCATTTCTAAGAGCTTCTCCTTGAAACATTAGTCTTCAAAAGTTTAATGTTATCTCTAATGAAACAATGCACCTAATGTTATATACATTAATTGCTTCTCCTGGAGAACCATAATTCAACCTAGTAACTGATTCAGTTGGTATTCTTTGTTAGAAAAAAAGAACAGTGAGAAATTTTATCTAGTTTTTCCCCCTCAGATCTAATTCCAATAAAAAAATGAAAGATTAATCTTCCTAAAAACAATGTACTTTATGCCAACACAAACGACAAGAAGTGAGTAGGACACAGAGATATGTAGCACGCCTGGAAAAGCCAGGCTTCAGTGGGGCACAAAAAGGAGGGTTCAGCATTGGGACCTCAAAATGTAAAAATTCCTGGCAGTGAGAGACTCTGGAAAGAGAGGTGATGGCACTGATGTACAGTGTGGTCCCCAAATGGGTCCCTAATTAGTGGTTGAAGATGTTAGTGGCAACTATGCACTCCCAGAAAATAAACTATAAATGCTGATTTGGCTGAATCAGACCTCCAACAGAATTCATCAAGAAGACCTTCAAACAAATTTCCAAGGCGGCTTCCTGTCCGCTAAACATTCAGAATTCCAATCAATCCAAACACCAGGGCAAGCTCAGGGGGCTTCAGCAGCCAGAATGGCTCCATCACAAAGGATGCTCCAGACTTCCCAGGACAAGCACATGCATGGGTATGTATGTGTACTTTGCCTCAGAAGTCCAGACCTTGGGGTCTGTTTGTGCCCTTCCAGACCTGATTGGTTAAGAGGTAACCTTTGAAAAGAAGAAGTTCATCCTGCTTAGGTCAGGTTCCTTGGGAATCTGATACCTTCCTTTAAGCCCATGTTCCCTTTTAGAGGCCCTCTGATAAGATCTCCTGGGAAATCTACAAGAAGAGTTGTGAAGTTGTGAAGTTGTGAAGGGCGTCACAGATCACAGCCAATCTATCGAAAAGTTTGACAACTGGTTCTTTCTATCGCATTGAAAATGTGGGAACTCTCCAGTCAATACTCTACTGTTTTCTTATTCAGTCCCAGCCTGCCCTGGGAGCCAGGCAGAGCCAGATGGAAGACATGACATATTGGGGGAGCTCTCCCCTGCCTGAGGGAGATAAACCAAGTTGGAGTCCCAATATACCGCTAAGCATTGCCAAATGAGCTGTTCTGCCTGAGTAACAATCCAACAACCTTATTGTAAAAATGCACATACTTTTCCACATTAAAAATGCCATACACTTAAAAATGCAAGCCTTTCAATGATTGTCAAATCACAAGAGGATAGGAAAGACATTCATGTTGAATTACAACTCATCTCTAGCGTGCTTGCCAAAGCTTTCTCATTGTTTCCATTTTTTTTCTTACAAGAGAAAACAATATGCTTTGAGTTTTTCCCACTTAAAAAGAGAAATGCAGAACTAAGTAGATATCTTAATAGTTCTTCTCTTGCTTTCAAGGGAGAAAAACAAGTGGGAAATTTATTAAATACATACATCGAGAAGGAGAATCCTTCCGCTGGAAGCTAAAATGTGGGTGAAACAAGAATAATTGTATATCAGGAAAAAAATTTGGCCCACATTACCAAGCTAAACTCTAAGAATCATCTGGAAAATATGTTCTGAGGCAAATTAATCTGATGCTATTTTGTGGCACTCATCAGTTGGAGTTATTAAGATTTGGGTCATATTCCCTAGTCTACAGTGCTGGGTCTCAGCAGTTCCCTTATGGAAGATCTCAGGTAAGAAGGTAAGTCTCTAAAGAAAACAGTAAGGGTCAGGCATGTGGACTTGATGCCAAAACCTAGCTCTGCCGTTTAGTAGCACTGTGTCCTTGGGGAAGTGAATTAACCTCTCTGAGCTTTGGCTTGTTCATTCATAAACTGATGACAATAATAGTATCTACCTCATTAAATGTACTACTATACGTAAAGCAATTAACACCTTCCTGGCACAGAACTATACAAACATACATTAAACCAGGAGTCCGCAAACTATGGCCTACAGGCCACCAGTTTATGTAAATAAAGTTTGATCAGAACACAGCTACACCTATTCCTTTACATAGTGCCAATGGCTCCTTTTGAAACAGAGACCATGTGGTTTGTAAAGCAGATAATATTTGCTAACTGGCCCTTTGCAGAAAAAAAATAAATTCTTGCAAAACTATAAAAAATAACTATTATTATGATAGCTTGCTTTTTTTTATGTAGGAAGAAACTGACTTTCAGAGAAGTGTAGCAACTTAGTGAAAATCACCCAGCAAGGTGGCACCGGCTTCTCATCCCCTTTCCCACCCCATCTTCCTTACCCGGCTTGTAGAATCTCGAATGAAGTCATTTTTTCAGGAAGCATATTTAGTGTAGGGCCTCATAATACATCTGCTATTTTTTCAATGAATTGGCTTTCAGTTTAAAGTTAACTTAATGAAACCAACTATTATTATTCACAGCTTTGAAGGTGATTAAAAGTTGTCCATAGCCTAGTTCATCCCAAGAACCCTACCCTCAAAATATTCTGGACACAAATTTGGCTCAGATGTCTCCACGATGCTTATTATCTCTCTCTGTGCTCAGTCTGCTTTGAAATCACTAAGAACAGAAAACATACCCAGTGGGGGTAGTGTGCTCAACTAGAGTCCTAATCTCTGAAAGTAAGTTCAACAAAAGCCTCAGGGTCACCCAAGTTATCATTGAGCCAGTGGATTAAAAACTGAGAAGTACAGACAAATTGACAGTTAAAAATTAAAGTTTTCCAGAAAGATAGTTCAACTGAAAAAGCATTTTACTTCTACAACACCCTGGCTCACTTACTGATAAGCTATATAGAGACAATTTTATAAAGTGAATTTGATGTGCATCTCTGTTCTGTCCACTTCTACCCCCCAGAAGTCCCTTCACACCAAAATAAAAAGTAGAATTTGAACTAAACCTTTAAAAAGGAAAAACATCCACAAGCAACTTGAGAGAAAAGGCAAGTGAAATAGGATTTCTGTGGGTTCATCTCGAAGGTTGAAGAAAGCATCAGGACATGCAAAAATGGTTCCTCTGGGCCTTTATGCTGTCTGCCCTGCACTGTGTAACCTTCACAAAACCACTTTGTTAAAAACAAGAATGTTTTTAAAAATAGAATTATTTTCTCACCCAGATGTTGACTTGCTTTATTTGTAGAGATAAAATGTCCTTCTCTGATCTAAAAATGAACTTCTAAAGTACACTCAAAGGCATATAGAAGGAGAGATGTACTGAATTCAAAAATTTTGCTTTAGGATTTGAAGTTGATGAAAAATAGCATCTAGATTTGAACAATTGGAGGTTTTTGCTGTTATTTAAATTATTTAATATTTTATTCAATTTAAGGTGACTTATTTTCTTCTTTCCTAAATGGCTCTGGGATTAAGAGCAAGTGTCAGACTTGATGCAGGATTTTACAGCCAAGTGACAAAAGCCTGACAAAGTTTATAATGGGAACGCTAACACCTTAACAATAACATGACAGGCAGCACCATAATGTAATCAAAATATGCAAGAAATGCATTTTTCCAGTATTATACAAGAGAATGTGAAATTGCCACATTGAAATAGAGCACTTTTTCTGGTTATTTAGTGGATTCTGACATCATAACAACTTTGCACAATACAGGGTGACTTGAGGAAATATAAAAATTCAATCAGCTCGTGTGTGAGGAATCTGGAGATAGGTGATGGCCAACTTGTCTTGCTTCCTTATTGAAACCAACTGGAATCTTCCTACAACAAGCAGCTTTCATTTTTTAAGTATAAGTTCATCAAGAGGATTAAAAGGAGGAAGGAAAATATTGAAGCCTAACCACATAAAGTAGGGAAAACAGCAGAACACCCCACATGTCCAACCCGAGGCAGATATAAAATAAAACAAAATGCCTTAAATACAGATTCTGATGTGATGTCCCTTCATGATGAGATTGAACAGGGAAAAAAAATGAGGATCCAAGAGCTGGTCTCATAGATTCACAGAGCTCCACCCCAGTTGGAGAGCCACAGCTTTACATGCAATCATGAGAAGGTAGGTGACATCTTAGTATTGGCTCAGAGTGTCCCCACTCTCCTATCCCAGGCAGAATCTCTCTCATCACTTTCTATCACTTGGAAAGCAGACCAGTCCTGCTACTTTACCACCAGAATAGAGAAGTTATCCCATGACCTTCTTTTCTGTTTCTTCCGTCTGTTAAATTTTGAGCTCCTCAATTTTCTTAGCTTTTCTTGGGAGGGTGTATGCACTAATTCACTTTTCCTTATTGTCATCATATTGATAGCTTACAATAAATAACAGCATTTTCCACTTTCTACACTCTTTCAAACATCCCACAGCACTCCTATGCAGTAGTAGTATTCCCAGTTTACTCAGGAAATGAAGCCAGTATTAACAGACTCACTATTTATATACATGATCCATTTCCACCCCCATCCTGAGAAAACGATTTATTGTGACTTCACATTTATCAGCATTACATACATGACTTTCCCATATAAGCAAAACTTCTTCCTTTGGACCCAAAAACTTCACTTAAACCATTTTTTAGGAAATCCTTCTCAAAAAGCTTCTATGTCATAAAGAATAGGAAAAACTGGACAGCTACATGCCAAAGAATGAAATGACCACTTTCTTACACCAAACATGAAAATCATTCAAAATGGATTAAAGACCTAAAGGTGAGACCTGAGACCATAAAATTCCTAAAAGAAAACATGGGCCATAATATCTTTGGCATTGGCCAAGGCAACACTTTTCTAGATATGTTTCCTCAGGCAAGAGAAACAAAAGCAAAAATAAACTACTGAAACTACATCAAAATAAAAGGCTTTTGTACAGCAAAGGAAACAATCAGCAAGACAAAAAGAAAACCTGCTGAATTGGAGAAGATATTTGCAAATGAAACACCTGATAAGGGGTTGATATCCAAAGCATATAAAGAACTTATACAACTCAACATTAAAAAAAACAAATAACACAATTAAAAATGGGCAGAGGACCTAAATAGACACTTTTCCAAAGAAGACATTCAGATGGCCAACAGACACATGAAAAGATGCTCAACGTTAACTCATGATCAGGGAAATACAAATCAAAACCACAAGGAGATATCACCTTAAACCTGTCAGAATGGCTAGTAATCAAAAAAACCAAGACATAATAATGTTGGCAAAACATAATAATGTTGGCTGGAAAAAAAAGAACCCTCATGTAATTGGTGCAGCCCCTGTGGAAAACACTATGGAAATTCTTCAAAAAATTAAAAATAGAAATATCATAAGATCTAGTAACTCCACTACTAGGTATTTACCCCCTTCCAAGAGAAAACTAAAACACTAATTAGAAAAAATATATACACCCTTATGTTTATTGCAACATTATTTACAATAGCTAAAATATGGAAACAACATAAGATGTGATACACACACCTACGTACACACACACACACACACACACACACACACACACAGTGGAATATTACTCAGCCACAAAAAATGAGATCTTGCCATTTATGACAACATGGATGAACCTGGAGGGTGTTATGCTAAGTGAAATAAGTCAGGAGAGAAAGACAAACACTATGTGATTTCACTTATATGTAGAATTTAAAAGGCAAAACAAAGTAGAAACAGACCCATAAAATACAGAGAATAAACTGATGGTTGCCAGAAGGGAAGAGAATGGGGGAACGGGCAAAATGGGTGAGGGGGAGTGAGGGACACAGGTTTCCAGTTATGGAATGAATGTCATGGGAATAAAAGGCACGGCATAGGGAATGTAGTCAGTGGTGCTGTAAGAGTCCTGAACGGGGGCAGATGGCTTCACTTATGGTGAGCACAGCATAACCTATGGAGTCTTCCAGTCACTATTTGTACACCTGCAACTAATATAACAGTGTGTCAGCTCTACTTCAACTTAATAAAAAAAGCTTATATATCACAAAAATATAACAATGTAATTTAACGTTTTCTTTTTTATTTTTTAAAAACTTTAATTTTTTTTAATATTTGAGAGACACACAGAGAGAGAGAGAGAGAGAGCAGGGGAGGGGCAGAGAGAGGGAGACAGAATCTGAAGCAGGCTCCAGGCTCCGAGCTCTCGGCACAGAGCCCAATATGGGGCTCAAACTTAGAGCAGTGAGATCATGACCTGAACTGAAGCTGGAAGCCAGACACTTAACCAACTGAGCCACCCAGGTGCCCCAGTTTAACCTTTTTTTGAAGCCACAAGGTTGTCATTATAAAGACCTTGCCATTTTTAAAAATGGATAATATAGTCTTGATTTTTTTTTGAGTCTAGCATTTTTCCCCTTATTATAATCAGGCTATCTCCCATGGCTTCTTATTTTAGTGGGCCTGCCTCTTATAGTTCCATTTCTGTTTCAAATCCTGCAGAGTCATCTAAACCAAGAATTAGATTACCATGTTCTTTAAGAATTGCACATTAGATAAGGTTCAAAGGATGATACAGAAATTAATGTTCATGGGTTTGATGCAGAGACCTTAAAAAAGCTATTTCACATTTCAAACCAAGCCCTTTTCAACTTACTTTCTATTCAGGGCCATGTGAAGAAAGGAAACCCTGAAGTTGCTAAGTGTGAACCTCAGATCCGCCAGCTGCTTATGAATTTTGATTTCTATTTCCATTAACATCTACCCAATTTCTTACATTCTCTTGTGAATTATTTACAAACAAGACAAAGTAGTAATCTCTGAGTAATGTTACTTTTTTGTTCCAGTGTTATTGGTATAACTTTAAGTCATAGAAATTTGAACAATCTAGCCCCAAATTGCTTTGAGTAATAGTTCAGGAAGAAAAAGCTTTGTTCAGTTTATTTTTTTTTAATGTTTTATTTATTTTTGAGAGAGAGAGAGAGAGAACACAAGCAGGGGAGGGGCAGAGAGAGAAGGAGACACAGAATCTGAAGACAGGCTCCAGGCTCTGAGCTAGCTGTCATGAACTGTGAGATCATGGCCTGGCCCAAAGTCAGATGCTTAACCGACTGAGCCACCCAGGCGCCCCGCATTGTTCAGTTTAAAGAAAGGAAAGTCCACTAGACTAGAAGTCAAGATATTGACTAAGTCGTTTTATCTATCTAGTCCAAATAGTCTGTTTTTGTTTTTAATTAACTGACATGATTGAAAAAATATGATCACTCAGCTCCCAGATATCCTGGCATTTAAAATACGATCTGAAGAGCACAAAATCGATGAGAGGGTGACATCTAGTGGCTTCTTATTTTATACACTCCTGACTAACAATTCCAGTGTAGTCACCACTGATAACTACACTCTCATACATTAAAATATTTAGAATTTTCAAACATAGATGAATCTAGAAAATCATCCTGTTCAAACCCCTTACTTTACACTCACAACAACTGAGAACCAAAGTGACCATATCCTTGCTTAAAGACATAAAGCTAAAGATTACCCAAGGTCTACTGACTCTAAATCTGGTGTGTTTGTGGTTTATACTTTTATGTTCGCCCCAGAAGCCAACAAAGGCAAGAAATAATACCATCAAAGACCAAGGAGATTTTATTCCTTTGTGCAAGATCATTATCTGTTGATGGTTATCATACTGTCTTATAATGTTTGTTCACATGTTTAACTGACCCCATGAGTTTCTGAGGTTACAGACCCCAGTTCTCACTCATTTTTGCAGCCCCAGCAACTAGAGTTATATTCAAGCTATTATTCAAGCTAAAATCTACTATCTTTCATCTATCTATCTACCTATCACTCAAGGTTCGATAACATACTGTCAATACATTCTTTGTAAAATTCAGTGAGGAGTGTGCAATTTTATAAAATAAGAATATAACTGTATTTTATGTGTGGCCAAAAACAAGACAAATATACTCTACTATTTTTTCTCAACTCTCTATTGGAAAACTACTTATCTCTATTCCATATCGCTCAGATGAGGCTGACCCAGTCTTTCTCAGCCCCAGAAGTTCATGATCAAGGACTGGCCAGTCCCTGATTGTCTTCTCCCTAGCCAGTGACTGGTTTGGGGACTTCTCTGTTGAAGCCCCTGGGAAAGATGCCTCCTCTTTGTCTGGAATCTCGAGCTATAATCCAACGGGCATTGAGAAAGCCAGAGGATCATTTAATGAAGGTCAGTGTCTGAATCCATTCAGGCTGCTATAACAGAATTCCATAGACTCGGTAGGTAGTTTATAAATAACAGAAATTTATTTCTCATGGT
Source organism: Suricata suricatta (assembly GCF_006229205.1). NCBI lineage: Eukaryota > Metazoa > Chordata > Mammalia > Carnivora > Herpestidae > Suricata > Suricata suricatta. The sequence goes on along the minus strand of NC_043705.1, from coordinate 122,497,751 downwards.
TTGGAGGCTGGGAAGTCTAAGATCAAGGCACCAGCAGACTTGCTGTCTGGTAAAAGCCATTTCCTGGCTGTTTTGACACTGTGTCACAGTGGAAGGGGTGAGGGAGCCCTCTGCAGTCTCCTTTATGAGGACATGAATTCCACTCTTGAGGCCTCCACTCTCAGAACATAATCACCACCCAAAGTTCTCACTTCCTAATGCCATCATATCGGTGGCTAGGATTTCAATGTATGAATTGTTGGGGAGACAAACATTCAGTCTGTAACAGTCAGTCTCCAAGTCAGACCCAGGGGAAGAGTAGGAAGCAGATCTGGAGGAAAAAATCAGACACTCTACAACATGGTCCATTCATTTTGATCCTCACCATGCATTCTTGTCCTTAATTCAAATGTGTCACAAACATATATCAACCATTTTAAAAACCAAATGTTAGCTAGCATCATTACTCTTCCTATTATAAGAAGGGTGGCAATGATGAGAAAAAGAAACAGTTAAATAATATTTAGCACAGCTGCTACAATCCCTACTTCTAGAGCTGTTCACCAGCCTAAAGCGGTAATCATGGCTGTCTTCCTCCCCCACTTATTTCAAAGTCTTTTTACCCTCTGATAGCATCTTACCTGGATTTTTTAGTGTGTCATCATGGAGTGATGTTGGTTCAATAATATTCCCTCATGATACCTAAACTGTTAGCTATCCCTCATATTCTTCATATGTGAAAGAAGGAAAAGTCAAGGGAAGGGTGAAAAAAGGAAGTGATGTAAAACATAATTGCTACAATTCACACTTCTTTCTGATCATGGAAGCTAAGTTGGAAATCATGGCATCAGAACCAGCTTCATGGGTGTATATCCTGTGTGGCCAAATGGAGCCCTAAATTTAGAAGGGCCGTGTAGAATACTCTCTTGTTGATATACTGAAGTTCTTGATAATATTTGAGCAAGGGGCCCCACATTTTATTTTGCCCCAGCTTCTACAAATTATGTAGCCACACCTGCATAGCTTCCTTTTTATAGTATCTATTTAAGTTACCTTAGCCTTTGTTGGAATTTGGCTAGGCAGAGTTCTTTACTAGTAGATGACCCAAACCTTCCTTCCTTGCCTTTACTGGGTTTTCCAGTGAGTAAAACATTAGGTAAGGAAGTAAAATAAAATGGCTCATCAATATCCTGGATTCCTGACAAAATCCTCCTTTAAGTAGTAGAAACCTATTTGCCCTCTACTGTTCAGAACCCGTTATTCTGGCCTGAACTGCAGCTTCCAACTCTGCCTGTAGGTGCAGCAACCTGCAGAGCCCCAAAAGGCCAGGGGGCAGTCCCCACCAATTCAACAGTCATGACTGTACCCCCTTAGGGACTAGGACCTTCAAAATGATCCAGCCCAATGCTGTAAGAACCAAAAGCAAAAATCCTTTAGATGAGTTATTCAGGGTTGATAATGAGAAAAATCTCTCCTTTGTTCTTCAGCTCATGAATTCCGGACATAGAATCAAAAGCCCGATATACTGTCAAAAGTTTTGGGCATATACCCAATGGTATACTGGTAAATGTTTAACAACCAGCTCCTTGGGAAAACAATAAGCCCTGATTTGTAGCATTTGCCCGTTCTGAGGTATAAGTATTCCCATTATGGCTAATTTCAAGCTACTAATGTCCAAATGCTGAGTTGGGAACAGATATGCAGCATATAGTATTTTACCACACTGATAAAATAGACAAAAATGAGCTCAAGAACATAGACAATATTTAATGTAATAAAATAATTATTAAAGGGGTAAGTTTTGAGTATTTATTATCTTTTAAAATATATTTAATTACAAGTTTATATAGTACCTATAATTATAAACATATATGTGTGTATGTAGCCAAAATGTAAAATTATTTCAGAATAAAATTTCTAAACTTTTTACTTTGAAATAATTTTACATTTACATAAGAATTGCAAAGACATGGGGCGCCTGAGTGGCTCAGTCAGCATCTGACTTCGGCTCAGGTCATGATCTCACAGTCCCTGGGTTCAAGCCCAGTGTCAGGCTCTGTGCTGACAGCTCAGAGCCTGAAGCCTGCTTCAGATTCTATGCCTCCCTCTCTCTCTGCCCCTCTCCTTCTCGCTTTCTGCCTCTTTCTCTCAAAATAAAATAAAGACATAAAAAATTAAAAAAAATAAATAGAATGGAAGGGACAGTACAGAGTTCCCATATGCCCTTCAAGCAGCTTCCTCTAACATCTTGCATGCCTGTGGCACATTTATGAAAGCTGAGCAATTGACGCTAGTGCAGTATACAAACTAAATTGCAGACTTTAATTTAATCAGTCTTTTTCACTAATGTTTTTCTTTTCCCCTTCTGTACCAGAATCCAACTCAGGATACCACACTGCATTTAATATAATTTAATTTTTAACCATGGCAATGCTTAACAACTGACCTGCCAAGTTCCTGAATAGTTCTGCAGCTGTCTATATTGTGACCAGGAGCTGATTTTTTACAGTAGTTGTAAGTGGCATTTCACTGGAGCAAGCCAGGCACCTGTCCTTATAAAGCAGGTTGCATGGGCCCCCAAGAATGGCTGTATCAGTCTTTCCTTGCACTAAACAGTAGCCTGGGGTATTCTGTTAGGTATTGTCAATAAAACCGATGTTTATTCTTTCACAATGTTTTTCATTCCGTGTGCAGAACGATGAAATGCAATGGCAGCTAAGATACACATGGGCTATGGAGTAGTGCTGTATGGGAGCACTAGTTCTGGTTCTAGTTCTAGCTTTAGTACTACATCTAGGTATCTGGAGCTAGACCAACAGCCCCTAATTCCATTCCTGCTTGCATGGTTTTGGAACTATATTTAAAGGCAAAGGGAAAAGCCTGAGGAAACTAACTTTTTGACTTTTCTGGTTTGTTCAGAGGTTAGATAAGCCACGTGGCTTTAAGTAGGTTCTTGAGAAAATTTTAAAAATTTGGTAGGTGTTATGGACAATAACAAAAAATAACAGAGACCTTTATTATAGGGGCCTCTTAGTTATTGTTCTAACCTAATAACATCGAATACGCCCTGCCCCATTTTCTCCTACCTTTTTGAAGAATATCTTATGGTACAACATTTTGAAGTTTCCCCATTTTATATGTATTTACTCTTTCCTTAAAGATATCCTTTTCCTTAAAGATATCCTGGGCTTGAACCCAGGGACTGTGAGATCATGACCTGAGCCGAAGTCAGATGCTGACTGAGCCACTCAGGTGCCCCATGTCTTTGCAATTCTTGTGTAAATGTAAAGTTATTTCAAAGTAAAAAGAGACAAAATTATCTTCTAGGGGACAGAAGTAGAGGAAATATTCAATTAATGTATTGCAAACCCAAAGGTAAAGAAAGTAATGAAATTTTTAAAAAGATAAGTATCTGAATTCTCAGTCTCAGGAAGCAGGTATTATTAGGAGATCCAGGAGAAACTACAGTAGCTTGGAAAATCTGCTTGTTTTACTTACTAAAAATGAGCGGTGGACAACTGAAAGCAAAATAAAAGAAGAAGGCTGATTATGCGGGAGGAAGACAGATGTTCCCTTAAAAATTATTATATCAGAGGAAAGAGGAGAAAAAGGATATCTTTAAGGAAAGAGTAAATACATATAAAATGGGGTGACTTCAGAATGTAGCACCATAAGATATTCTTCAAAAAGGTAGGAGAAAATGGGGCATGGGGTATTTGATGTTATTAGATTAGAACAATAACTAAGAGCCACTGAAATCACTTCTAACAGAGGATGGAAAGCAAAGTCTCTAAACAAACTCGAATAATTCACTTATAAGAAACCAGGATTCTGGTTCTTATAAATAGTTCCCTCTTCAAGGTATAGATTGACTTTCTATTTTGGATCTACCAAAGATTGACACTGTCATTTGAAGTGCCTTAAGAGTATTTGGAGAGATTTGAAAGGGAAACCAGAAACATTGGGGTAAAGTACTCCAAGAATTAGTGGGCGAGTTTCAAGTTGACAGTTACTATACCTGTGCTCAGAATGAACAGCATCTTCTAAAATTGCATCAGCATGATCTCCTGTGCTATTGTCTATACAGATGTATTTTGTATGATATGAATGTGCATGATCATTGGTGTCATTTATAATGGCATTCACAATTATAATCATATTTTTAGATTAATTTTAAGGAAATCAAAAGGAAAAAGATCAACATTAGTAGGGACCACATGTCTGATAGCTCTAATGATATTACACTAAACATAAACCAAGATTTATTCAGAAAGCACTGTCATTCCAAGTGTGATTGATGGGTAATTTTTACCATAATAATGAACACTTTATAAGTACAGTGTCACATTTTCCAAAGTGCATTCATGAAACAACTATTTCTGTTACCTATTGTTAGGAGTTCAGCATCCCTGCCTCCTCTCCTCACAAAATAACTTCCACAAAAACATCTTTTTAAGTGAAATGGCACCAAAATTTACTTAGAGTGGAGATATTGCCAAATGAATCACACTTTTTTGCCTTAGAGATATTACTCAGAGGACCTCTCATGCTCAGCATCCCCTTTTAAAGGTGCCCATACTCTATACTGAGGAAAGCATCTGATCTCTGCACCATGATGGCTATACCATACGACCAGCCCCTCGGCCACCGCTGAGTTGACGAGCGGAAGCACCTGACCTTAAGGAACAACCAATCAATCCATAAACTGGCCTGTGACTTATGATTCTGTGTCTTCGTAATTACACGGTCTCTCTGATTCTCCTCCTTGGGAATTTGAACTATGATATATACAGTAAATTGATGAGCTGGTAAAAGGAGGAGGAGCAATAGACAAGATGAACGGAATCATGTTAATAGTGGACTACTGGAGCTCAAAGTCACAACTTCTTGTTACTGTCGAGGACCTTGGATTTTGATTAACCATCAAGCTACAGTCCCTGCAGCCTCACATGAGGCCCAATTGTTCAGTTTTGCCTGCAACTCTTGTGGTCTGGTTACTTAGAGGAGATTCTCATTTTCTTTTCTACTTCATGTAGTTTTTAGAATAAATTCCCCATTTGTCAAAATCACCAAATGACCATTTCTTGCAACAAAAAGAGCCCCTCTCCCCATTCTTCATGTAATCAGAGTTATATCTACCTGGCCCATGTCCCAGCTGAGTGTTTTCATGAGATGTACTATCACCAAAGCAGAACTTTCCAGGCATATCTTCCATGGCTGCCCCCTCTTTGTACTTCTCTTTTTTAAAAATGTTTTTACTTGAATGAATAAAAGATTATTATAGATGATTTTGAATCTTCTTTAATTCATATTTTTAAAAAGTTGATTATGTGCAGTCTTCTGTTATTTGTAACACTATTTGTAGTATAGTTCGTAAATAATTTTGTTTCTCTTCTCAAGGCAGAGCTGTTGAGGTCACTGTCTTAAGGCATCGATTATGACACTGGATGTCAGCCAACAGTTTTGTTAGTAAATCGACAAAAGTTGAAAAACAGCATGTTGTGTTCTGGATTTGGGATTGTTGGAAGCTCCCACTATCTTTGCTTAGCCCTAAATGCACATATGATGGGGGAAAAAATCTGTTCCTAACACCAGAGGGCACTGTGTCATTGGGCTATCTCCCTGAGAGGTTCCCCCACTGGGAGCTAATTTTTACAGCTTCTCCTACATCCCTGTTGCACATTCCATCTTTCAGAAAAGCCTCCTGCTTTTGCCTTTCTGCCATCCTTTCACCAGGACTGGTTGTGAGACTGAATGAAATAAGGGATTAAAAGAAGCTACCAGAGCCCCAGTGGCATAGCAGTAAGAGGAATCTGCAATTGTTAGCATGTACTAGTCTTCCTTAGCAAATTCAGTAATCACAATCTTTCTGGTCTTTATCCTCATTTAAAATTAGGATAGAATTTAGGCACATGAATACAGTAAGTATACCTAAATTGTTTTACATTGGAAAGTAAAATCTTGTTAATTCCCATTCTAATTTAAGTATAAGTCAGATTGGTCTACTTGAGCCTATTAAAGTTCTATATAACTCCTAGAACTTCTTTTACTTATTTTTTTATTACTTTTTACTCATTTTTGAAAGACAGAGCATGAGCACGGGAGGGGCAGAGAGAGGGAGACACAGAATCCGAAGCCGGCTCCAGGTTCTGAGCTGTCAGCACAGAGCCTGATGCAGGGCTTGAACCCACCAACCTTGAGATCATGATCTGAGCCCAAGTCAGATGCTTAACCAACTGGGCCACCCACGCACCCCACTCATGTAATTTCTTAAGGAAAACACTCACCAAGTACTACCAAAAATCTCCTCTTACTATAAACCTCCTAGATCTAGTTAGTTTAGGGAGTTTGGCCTCTTTCTTTCACAACACAAATCAAGAGGTAATTCTTCAAATAAGGTTTGTCTCAACACTTATTAATGCCCTTAACGTTTATTTATTGAACAACTGTGTGCCAGGCTTACATCTGCTAGATGCTGGCAAAAAACACACAAGTTGTGCTTTCTTAAGTTTTCAATCTAAGAGACATTAAAAATAAGTTTTTAATTGTTAAATTGAACTGATAGGGGCTACTGAGAGCTACATGACACTACCAGCAGATGTAACAGAGAGATTTGGTCCATCCAGTTAAGGGTGGTCAAGAAATAGCTCCCCTAAGAAAATGATTCTGGAGATCTGACAAATAAGTAGGGGCTCAAGATGTAAAAAGTGTGTGGGAGCACATAGAGATGAGAATGGGGAGAATAATCTCCGCCTGTACAAAAAAATTGTGGGAGTGGAACTAACTAAGGGAAAAAAAGTTTACTGTAATTCCAGTTCAATGTATAGTGAAGGGGCTAGAAAGTTGGGCAGTCAGGGACCTTCAAAGCTATAACTATATTTATTCAAAGAGTAACTGAAAACCACGTAAAGAGTTTTGAACAGAATGTTGCCGTGATCACATATGTATTTGAAGACTATCCTGGCGCCACGTGAAAAACAAAATTTGGGGTTAGAAAGCTGTTGTTCTTGGTAGAGGGAGGCCTCTGTAAGTGGCGGGTTGTCGAGGGGTGACGTTTAGAAAGCAAAATCCAAGCAACAAGGTGATGAAGTACATACACTATGAACGAGCTCAGTGCACTTCTGATTTCAAGTTAGTAATTGTTTTAAATTGGCTGGTAAAATAAATGAAAATAGGTCCGTTCGATTCCAAACACTGGGGCTTATGCGTCAGATCCGTGGAGTCAGGATGTTTATTTCCTTAAGTAAAGGTTTCATTGTATTTTCATGGGACCAAGGAAATGCTCTCTGACGCATTACAGATTGGCGGAGACATGTATTAAGGAATGACCGAGGAAAGGCGCTCGTCCTTGGGTCATTAAGGCTTGGGTCTTGGGAAGCCTGGACTACCATGAGGGGATCTCCATTCACCGCTACAAAGAGTGATCGCTGGGAAGACCACAAAACTCAGCAGTCACACCCGGTCAGGCAGAGAAGAAGCCTTAGGAAACCCTGGAACCTATCCGGGAATTCGCCCCAGTGGCAGGGACAATATTTAAGTCGCTGGAGACTTCCCGCAGCTCAGGCCAAGCCCCTCCCCAACGCTACGGCGGCCGAGAAAGTCCTTGCCTAACAAGCCAAATCAGCGCACAGGAAGGCGCATGTGCATTGAGGACTTCTTGGCTCGGGGAGGAGCTAAATCCAGAGCCCGCAGAGAGTTACGCGATCAGTGCCGGCGGATCCCTCTCCCTGACCGCTGCAGTTTGGTTTCCTAATGTGCTGTCACTCAACAAGTTCTTCCATTGGTTTAGAGAAGGGAGGACCCGCCTTCCTCCGTTGTCGATTGGCTAACCATTCTCCCAGAGGACTGGGAGGCGGGGCAGGGCGCTTTCAGATTGCATCAGCTGGCTCCTTCCGGGCCACGTGGCGCAAGCGCAGTGTTCTCGGAGCGCCGGCCCACCTCTGACCCGCCTCGGTTCTCCTCTCCTCCGGACCATCGCTTTTGGGTTCCTTCTTACTTTCGTGGTCTGTTGATGTCGGAGGAGAAGGACAGAAGCCCTTCAGGGAAGATGGCAGGCGAGGAGAAACCGGTGAGCGAACTGAGTGGGACCCGGAGGCTGCTTAGTGTCCACGGTGCCCGACCAGGCTGGAAGGAGGAAGCAGCCCCGGTGGTGTGGGGCAGAGAGACCCGAAGGGGACGATGGAGCTCCTGGATGCGTCAGAGCCTCTTTTGGGGGACAGATCGTCCATTCATAAAGTAGGGCGGGGCCTTGCAGGTCATCTCTAAGCCCATCCTCTTTTTGCAGATGAGGAAACTGAGACCCTGAGTGACTAGCTTAGAGCCATACACATCTAATTAGAAGCCTAGACAGAATTAGAATCTAGGACTCTCGACTCCCAGAGTAATGTTTTTGACTCACCTTAGGCGAGAAGAACATTGCAGAACCTCATTTAATCCTAAAACCCTGTAGGGGTGAAGAGAAAACTGAGCCCCCAAGATCTGACCCAACTTACCCAAGTCTGGGTGCTTTATAATAAGTGGTGGAAGCTGGATGACCCCAGCTGACAAACCATAGAGAGGTTACACACTTCCCTGCCTGCTGCTGTAGGCCTTCCCTGTCATCTGTTGCTTAGGAAGAACCCCAGGTCACTTTCACACCAACAGGTCGAGTTTTTTTATGGTCAACAAATGTCAGTGTCTCCAGGCACTGCTGGGAGATGCAGCTAGGAAGGTGAAAAGACCCAGTGCCTGACACTGAAAACTTCAGAGCCTGGTGTGTGAGGCAGGACAGCAGTCATTGTGCAGTGTGATCAACCCTGTGGCATTACAGAGAGAGGGAGCACCTAACTGCTTAGGAGGGAAGGGCTCCTTTTAGTTCAGTTTGGAAGAAATGAGTCTAAGTTCGCCAGGTAAGCCTGGCAGGGCCATGCTTCCCAGGGAAAGGTAGGGAGGACCGTGACAAGGCACACCCAGGAGTATCTGTATAAAGGTGTTTGCAAGGGATAAGCCTGAAGGCTTATCTACAGTTCTTAGAGTAGTTTTAAAGGTCACTATGGCATTGAGATGCAAGATGTGTGGGAAAGAGGTCAGGCCACCAGCAGGAGGCCATTGCAGTGGTCCAAGTGAGAAGTGGCCCTGTCTTCAGCTAAAGCAGCCTCAGCCCTAAGTCTCTGATAGGATAAATCGTGTAAAAGCCACAATTTTCTCATCAGTAAAATAAAGATGTCCTCTAACTCCAGGATAGATTAGGGAAAATACATATGTGCACATTCTAAACTATATGAATTAAATTTAAGGTGATGACTGTTGCCAATCCATAGAGGCTTCTTCATCTATATTTTTTCATTAAAAAATATTTTATTGTTTTGTAACTTGTTTACTTTTTTTACTTAATAGTCTATAGTCAACAAGTTTCCAGGTCCACAAATACAGTGCTATGCCATTCTTAACCGGAGGTTATGTATAGCTGACAAGTATATTATTTTTCCCTTCCATAATAATAATAACTACAATACCTAATACTTTTGAGTGCTGACTGTGGGTCTAGTACTATATTATGCATTAACTCAACTGTTTCAATCCTTATAATAACTATGAACTGGGTTCTCTTATTATCTTCATTATCAGATGAGGAAACAGGCAAAGAATGGTAAGTCCCTTGCTCAAACCCAATATTCTGTAGCCAGTGCCCATAACTAGTGCTGTCCTGCCTCCCAGTGCCTGCCTGGGTATGTGTCAGGGACAGAGACTCCGTCGAACTCCTGGGCTCCCCGGACATACCTATCCTAGCTGCTCCAGTCTCTGGGGGTGAAATTTAGCTAAACTATACTCCATAGATACTCTTCACAGTATTCCATAATGCTGTTCAGAGTTTCTTGACATTGTGAACTGGGTAATTCTTTGTTTGGCAAGGCTGACCATTACAGAATGTTTAATGACATCCTGGTCTCTACCCACTGTATGCCGATTGTGCCTCCCAGTTGTGACAACCAGAAATGTCAACCGACGTTGCCAGGTGTCTTACTAGGGAGCAAAATTGCTTCTGGTTGACAACCACAAGTATAAACCAACTCTACCTTGGTTATTTTTACACAGGACTTCCTTCATTAAAACTTTCTCTGCCTTCATGTACTTCTAATTAAGGTCTACATTCCTTATGGTAACCCCATAGCCTTTAGTGCTGGCTTCTGTCTAAGCCCTAGTGTGTCTTAACTGACATGATTTCCTAAAACAATGTTGTTGTTGTTTTTAACTTTATTTTATTTATTTATTTTGAGAGAGAACACACAGGAGCAGAGGTGGGGCAGAGAGAAAGGGAGAGAGAATCCCCTGTGGAGTTTGAACTCATGAACCGTGAGATCATGACCTGAGCTGAAATCAAGAGTCAGATGCTTAACCTGTTGAGCTACCCAGGGGCCCCTTAAAATAATCTGTTTTAGTCAGCGTGATTTTCTTATTCTCCCTCTCTCTTTCTCTCATTTTTTTCTTATTCTCTGTCTCTCTTTCTCTTTCGGTATTTCCAACAATTTATTTCTTCCATTCTCAAAATACAGCCTATTGAAATCTTCATCCTTTAAAGTCAATTGTCCTAACTTATTTGACATCTAATCATAGTGCTGCACCTGTATTCTTTCTTCCTCTGGAAATTTCTCACATGTGTGTGCCTCACTTTCCCTAAAGAGATTAAGTTTGCACATTGCATGATTTGGGTCTTATGTTTGCTTCTTTCCTGGGGTTAAAATTTTATGGGCACAGTCTTTCAGTAGTACTTGGGGGATGGATGTACATTGCGTTAGACTTTTTTTTTTTTTTTTTTTACAGATACTATTACTGCATGCTTATACTAAAATTGCACGCTCTTTTGTGGCTATATGTTGAGTATATATCCAGGCAAACCTGAAGCGAGAGTCACAGGAACAAGCAAACTAAATGCAATTTGAGGACTTGAACATGATCAAGTAACTCTTATCTCTTTTTAAAGATTTGTCCTGGGGTACCTGGGTGGCTCAGTCACGTCTGACTTCAGCTCAGGTCAAGATCTAGCAGTTCGTGAGTTCAAGCCCCATGTAGGGCTCTGTGCTGACACCTTGGAGCCTGGGGCCTGCTTGGATTCTGTCTCTCCCTCTGTCTCTGCCCTTCCCCTGCTCACACTCTGTCTCTTTCTTTCGCTCTCTCTCAAGAATATACATTAAAAAAATTTTTTTAATTTGTCCTTATTGCCAGTTGTTATTTTGTCTTTGATAGTGGTGAAATTTTTTAGTCTTTCAAAATCAGATTTCCTACTCTTTTTTTAAATATCTGCTCAAGTAATAACCTCACAACTTTTCTGAGTACAGCATGGAGGAGTGTCAAACTAGATTAAAATATAAAATCTTACTTTTTATTTGCTTGTATAGACAGGTGCCAGGGAGGAGAAGCGAAAGGAGGGAAGCAAAAAGAAGAACAAAGAAGGATCTGGAGACGGAGGTCGAGCAGAGGTAAATGTTTTAGAGCTCTGTTACCGAAGACTGAAAGGTAGTAGGAGCTGTCTCAGACTTACTCTGTGTGAGATTCTAACGGCTTCCATGGGGTTGTGAGATGGCACAAGATAGAACACTCAGGAGGGAAAAATAGGAAAGGAATGTCTGAGGGGAAAAAAGAGTTGAAGTTATTTGTAGTTGGAAAAGGGAAAGAGCGTTGAAGTCCGATTACAAGATAATCTGGGGGATTAGATGTGAAAATCGTAGGGAAAAATTGGGAATGAAGGGGCCTAGTAATTACTCACTTGCCAGATTGGATACCAACCGACTAATCATTTCATTCAATGAGATGTTACAGGATTTGATGTTTGAGTTTACGCCGAATGCAACAGAAGCCAAAGAAGGCCCAATTCCTTGACCCTTCTCATTAGTCCCATGAGGACTTGGCACTAGGGTTTGGTTTTAAGCCAGACAGGTGTCCTTGAGGCCTCTCTGTTGTAAAGAAAACATTCACAGTTCCCCCAGCTCACACTAAAAGGAGGTGACATTTAAAAAGTCAGCCTAGAATCAACTTGGTTTCTGGATGTTCTACTTTAGGAGGCTGTTAAGCCTGTCTTCCTACTTTATGAGTTGAACTGCTGTAAACTCTGCTTCATTTTTTGCTTTAGTCATTGCAATCATTTTATTAGAGTCTCCTTAGAAAGTTCCCAGAATACAGAAGCACAGAGGAACAGGCTTTTTAGAAGGATACGGTAGCACAGTAAACTGGCTTTAAAGAGCTGCTTTTATTAATGCTGTGTTGCTAAATTTATAGTGCTTTCATTTACTTAAGGGCCCGTTTGTGGGTGATTGAGAACTGCTCAGTGTTGCTTAGAGCCCTACCTAACCATTTCCCTTACATTTTGTTCATTGTATCCCACTGTAGTTGTGGGGGAAATTGTTGATTGTGAATTTTAAAAATTTGCAAGGAAGTTGAAAGATGCATGTTTCCTCATTTGTTTTCATACTTTGAATACAGTAGTACATGGTCTTCCATCACAGCTTGGGAATTAGTCTGCAGGTGGAAAACAAAAGGCACAATTAGAGGCACAGTTACTTCTGAATAGAGTATTTTAAGTACACAATGTGATTCTCTATATCTTCAGTGATCTGTCTGGAAGAAAGTTCACAGTGAGATGTGTTAACACCTTTCCTCCTGTTCTGTGCTCTCATTATTTATGTACTCGTCTTAGTCCCTTCTGAGGGCAACATGCAGGTTCTGTTCTTCCCTTTGATTCCAGCAAGTACTTTCCTCGAATGGGAGCCCTTACAGCAAATAAATGTATAGTTGGTCAGTTCAGAACTGGTGAGTGGACATATAGCCTGACCAGCTGCACTGACCATCCCTAAACAAAATGGAAAAGCCAGCTACTTTTTATTTCTAATATTGTTTAGAGCTGTATTGTAAGGTCATTTGGCTAGAAAAGACCTTAAGAGAATATCTTAAAAGGAAAAAAAAAAATCACCTTGTGCAAATAGCAAATGGTGATAATTGTCCATGTAAGGTATTGACAGCCCACATATCTGTTGTTATTTATACTTTTCCATTTTTAAGCAAAATTCTTATAATAAAAATTATAAGAAGACAGTATTTAATTCCTTTTTTTAACCTTAATTTCAGACAAGATTAAGTCAGTGCCTGGTGATTTGTGCAATCCATTTACCATATTGTAAATGGTAATCATAATTTTTGTATTTTCCATTTTTATGATTTCTCCCCTTTTTCTGAAAAGGAAAGCAAGTATTTACTGATCATTTATTTCCTCACTTGTCTTAACAGTTGAGTCCTTGGCCTGAATATATTAACACACGTCTTGAAATGTATAATAAACTAAAAGCAGAACATGACTCCATTCTGGCGGAAAAGGCAGAAAAAGATAGCAAGCCGATTAAAGTCACTCTTCCTGATGGTAAACAGGTCAACGCAGAATCCTGGAAAAGTACACCGTATCAAATTGCTTGCGGAATTAGGTATACGCTACACCTGTCTTGACCTTCTATTGTTTGTAACTAAACTTTTTTTTATTATCTTGTCAAGTTTTATCCTCATAATATTCTTATGTTATTGTTTGTGTTTGTAGTGTTTATATTGTTTGGGATTTTTAAAAATCAAAATGGTGTGTTTTATACTCAAGATTTGAAGTTAGTTTCTGAGAGTAGACAGTGTTTTCCCTATTTTGACTTAACGGTCTGATTTGAAGTTAAAAATGAAGATAGAACATCTCACATTGAAAGGTTAAATTAATAAAAGACACATGAAAATAATGGATGGACTGTGATCTTAAAAACCTTTATTTGGTTGGGAAGAAATGACTGAAAATTAAGTGTAAATGTAATAGAATCAAGCTTTTTTTTTTCTGATATGGGGAATCAATAGTTGGTCAGTTTATAGGAAATGATTAAGACGGGAAAGCATAAATTGATGCATATATATTATACCAGGTGTTGTACAAACCCGCTTTGTACAGCCCAAGAGCTAAGAATGGTTCTTAAAGTGGTTTGGAAAAAAAACAAGAAAACTAAGAAGAATATGGGGCAGAGACCATGTGTGGCCCAGTCTGAATTATTTATATAGCCCCTTAACAGAAAAAGTTTGCCAATTTCTCTCTTAAACATTTTCACTTAGAACATGTAAATACATGTTTATTCATTCTATCCTTCACCCTATATATAAGTGTGTAACTATTTCTATTTATCTTTACTGTTTCATTATATGTTGAGTTACACCACATGCAGTCACCATGTAATTGTCGAAAGTGGTTGATTATCATCAATTTCATATTGTTGAACCTAAGGCCCAAAAGAACAAACATACAGAGCAGTTTGGGATCCAGCCTGGCTTATTGCTGGTAAGCCCACTATGCAGCTGTGGACAGAGAAGCAGTTGGCCTGTGAGCCATGAGTCTTTATTGTGCCATCGACACCGATTAGCATTTTTTACAAAGAAAACAGAGTGTTTCCATTAATTTGACCATTGCTTCTACCTCATTCCAAAGGAAGTAAGAAAGAAAATTATGATATCAAGCAGATTTCCATATGAGATCATAAATTACAGGGTAGACTTCTAAATACCCGTCTGTGTTGGTATTAAAATTCAAGCTCCAATTAGTCCAGGAACCTTTTCCCTGCATTCTGTAATATTGTCCTCCAGATTATATTGTAATTTTTCAAATAACCAATTAGAAAAAAATTTTTTTTGAGAACTGCAAAAATTTACAGAAAGTATTGATGAGCTTTAGGGCTAAAGTCACTGATCAGCAAGTGAGGGTGCTTTACATTTTTTTCAAAGTCCAAAATAAGTTCTTGCTGTTGTGTGAAAAATTGTAGCATGAGTAACAGACTGTTGAAAGGTTTGGATGATCAGTTGTGAATACAAAAAAAAAAAAAAAAGGCATGCTCCATTTGCTTTTGAAGGTTTTCCTTTGAAGTTTTGTTTTGCTTTCAATCTGAAAGTTTAGATTATTTTATCCCTTCTTTGGAAAACTGAAATGATCTAATACAGTCTGTGCATATCTACATTTTCAAAGTAACTCTGCTGTTAGTATCTTAAGGTACCATTTTGGACCCTAAAATAAAAGCCATTTTTTTCCCCAAAGAATACAGAGAATATTAGTTGTCTTTGATCAATTCTTTAATCTTCTGAAAATTATTTTACACCAGTATCACAAAATACATTTCTCTCTGCCAAACCCATGTTCCGTCTTTAAAATTTTATATGATCTCGAAAGGAAAGAAAACATTGGATGTAACTTGTGGGAAATTCAGTGAATTTGAAGATTGCATTAGGAATTTATGGTTTGCCTTCTGTTAGTTCTTCTGATCCTTCAGCCCCTCATTTCTTTATTCTCAAAGCCTGTCCAAGCTATCTGACCTTTACTGCTTTCCAGTCCTCAGAATTCCTGTCGCTTCCCCTGGTGTGGTCTCATAGTGTGGTCTTAGCCACTTGGTGATCCTTTATATTGTGTACTCTGTGCTGTGTGCCTAACTGTCTTTTTAAATCCATATTATAAAATAAGTTTTATTGAATAATCCTTTATTTTACCTGTATGCTTGTCATAAATCATACCATCTTTGGTATTTACAGAATTTATTCTGAGGTTAGCATTACCTCACAGAGGAAAGATCTCAAGTACGAGGAAAAGCAGAAGAGTTAATCAGTAGCCCCTCTTTTTCTTTTTTGGATCCTAAATAGCTTGGCTTTGTGGAAAACTTCCATTTGGAGACATTAAAAGATTAGTCAAACCACTGAAAACTGTTTATCACAGTTGTCATGTCTGCTTTAATAAGAGGCATGAAATGTGAAATCATGGTGTTCTGGATTTTCAGGGTCCTCTGGTTATACTTGGATACATTTTGGAGGGGTTTGTTGCTTTTTTTATTTTAATTCAGAGAGCTATATACATAAACTATAATATAAATAATGCATGTGTTATTACAGAATATATGGAATGTTTATTTTCCAGTTCTTATTCTCAGATTAAGTGTTGTGCTACAGAAGAGTCTTTTCTCCATTCTTTTGTTCATATATATACATGTGTGTATATTTTTTAAGTCAAGGCCTGGCCGACAACACCGTTATTGCTAAAGTGAATCAAGTTGTTTGGGACCTAGACCGCCCTCTGGAGGAAGATTGCACCTTGGAGCTTCTCAAATTTGAGGATGAGGAAGCCCAGGCCGTAAGTTTTTATTCAGTAGTCGCTGAATTTCAGGATCAAGGTCCCATTTCCAATCTCTTCCTGCTTACACTGTCAGTGGGTTTAGAGTTTATTGGTGACTCATTGACGTATTTGAAATCTTCATTTTGTCTTTCATTTAGGATCATGAAAGAGCTTACCTTATAAATTTAAGAAGTGAACTTGAATACATTTATTTTCATTACTAGATACTTCAGTGGGAAATATGTTCTGGGATTTTTATTAAATTTTTGTTAAAAATTGATAAAGCAAGTAAAAATTGCCTCTACCATATCAGTCAGTACAAGTCAGGTATATAAATTTTACAAATAAAATTGAACCCTTCCTTAAACTACTCCCCCTATTGGACAATTAATTTCCATATTTTCCTTATTTAAAATGCAGATTTGCTGGAAGCACTATAAAAATCAAGCTGCATTTGATATTATGGTTTTCTTATTTCTCCCTGATGGGCATATTGTATAAAGGGAATTAAAATATTTTGTTTAATTATGATAGTGGTTTTCAGATGTATTCTGAATTCCTTAAGTTTTTGTGAAAACCATTTTGGGGGGCTCCTGGGTGGCTCAGTCAGTGTGTGACTTGGTCCCAAGTCATGATCTCATGGTTCATGGATTCAAGCCCTACATCGGGCTCTGCGCTGACAATGTAAAGCATGCTTGGGATTCTCTGTCTCTCTCTGTCTCTGCCTCTCCCTCACTCATGTTTTCTGTCTCTCTCAGAATAAATAAAACTTTATTAAAAAAAAAACATTTTGGTACCTTACAAATAAATCTTAAAAGTATAGCTTTGGGCATATTCTGACTCATTTGACCACTTTAAAAGCCAAGTATAGATGACTCTGAACAATATGGGTTTGAACTGTGTGGATGTATTAATAATACAGATTGTTTCTCTATAAATAAATATCTGTGAGTATTTTTTGATAAAATAAATATATTTTCCATATGATTTTCTTTTCTTTTTTTTAAGTACTTTTTAAAAAATATTTTATTTATTTTTGATACAGAAGAGACAGAGCATGAGAGGGGGAGGGTCAGAGAGAGAAGGAGACACAGAACCGGAAGCAGGCTCCAGGCTCTGAGCTAGCTGTCAGCACAGAGCCTGATGCGGGGCTCAAACCCACGAATGTGAGATCTGTCCTGAGCTGAAGTCGGAGGCTTAACCGACTGAGCCACCCAGGCGCCCCTCCATATGCTTTTCTTAATAACATTTTTTTATAGCTTACTTTATTGTAAGAAGGTAGTATATGATAGTATATGACCCATATACCATACAAAATATGTGTTAATTGACTATGTTATCAGTAAAGCTTCTGGTCAACAGTAGGCTGTTAGTAGTTAGATTTTTTTGGAGAGTCTGGAATTTATACTGAGAGTTTTGACTACGTGGAAGGTCAGCATCCCTAACCCCTGCATTGTTCCTGGGTTAACGGTACTGCTGTCTGTTTTCAGCATCCGTATGGTTGTCCTTGTGTTCTATAATTGTGTTGTGGGGACAGATTCTAGCACCTTAGTTGTTTGAAGCCAATAAAGAAAAAGAAAATGTAATTCTTAAGTGATATTCCACAGCTCTGTAAAGGCCACAGCATAGGACATAGGATGTGGGGTATGTGACAGTGACTCAAAGATCCTGGGCCATTATGGTCAATAAGACAGTGACATTGTGAGTGGCAGTTATTTTCAAGTAACATAATCCATCAATTTAAATTAATGATGCTAATTTGAATTTAAATAATTTGAAAACAACTAAACCAGTACAAATACAACTTAATAATTATTTTGATTTTGCATAGAATCTCGCCACCATATATACATTTATAAATTTAGATATTTTTAATGTCTTGGGTTTATTTATAGCAAATTTTAAATAATCTTTTTCAGGACAGCCATATTAATTTATAACATATATGCTCAGACTCAGACCATCCCGTTTTTCTTTGCATTTTCAGGTATATTGGCATTCAAGTGCTCACATAATGGGTGAAGCCATGGAAAGAGTCTATGGTGGATGTCTATGTTATGGTCCACCAATAGAAAATGGATTCTATTATGACATGTACCTTGAAGAAGGGTAAGTTATTGAACTGAATAAAGAAAAATAAATTCTGAATTACTAAGAGTCCGTGCATTGTTTCTGAAGAGTTCTCAAGAAGGAAGGAATAATATCAAGCTTATTGCTTAATAGTCAACAGGTATTTCCACTATCAAAACTTGAAGTCTTGTAGTAACTTTTGAAGTGGTAGGAGTTTATGAGAGCTCTGTCGGAGATTGATGGAGGCATAGTCCTAAGCTCGGTTGGGAAATGAAATGAAGCTGGTCATGGAAGTGGAGGGAGGATTGACTAGTGGGAATAGTCTCCATGATGATCAAGATAGAAGCCATTGAAAATATAAAATATAAAAATGATAATAATACCTAGTTCAAGACTCTAATATATGATACAAGTGTCTGCTTTTTAATATTAAAACTCTTCGCGTTTTTTAAGAAATATTCATCCAGCCTATGGTATGAGTAGAATAGAGTGGAACCAGATTAATTATACTTCCTTTTCCTGCAGGGGTGTGTCCAGCAATGATTTCTCTTCTTTGGAGACTTTATGTAAGAAAATCATTAAAGAAAAACAAGCTTTTGAACGATTGGAAGTTAAGAAAGAAACTTTACTAGAAATGTTTAAGGTAAATTGAGCTGTCATATATGGTCTCCACTTTTATATCACTCCTTAATGTTACTTTAAGTTGTCACACTGGGGTGTAATGTACTAAGTTGAAGCCTGATCTGTTCTTTAGAAAAACGTAACAATATTTGTAAAACATGAAGTATTGACATATATCTTTTCCTGCAATGCTTCAATAAGATGTATTCAAGTTAGCTGTAGTGTTTAGAGGTAAATATTAAAGGAGGGTTATTAAAAAAATAATTTTTCCTGTTTTTAGTACAACAAGTTCAAATGCCGGATATTGAATGAAAAAGTAAATACTCCAACTACCACAGTCTACAGGTGAGATATCAAGTGTCATTAAGTGTAACTGGTGTAGATGTCATGTTAAGTCTGTTAAACTTCCTTTCATTTTCTCTCTAGGTGTGGCCCCTTGATAGATCTCTGCCGGGGTCCTCATGTCAGACACACTGGCAAAATTAAGACTTTGAAAATACACAAGGTAAGCAATGTGACTTTAGAGACTCTATATAAACGTATTAATTACTACATGTTTAACCTTCTGTTGGTGTCTCTTTCTACCTGTTTTTCTGTTGCATGTGTAAGGGTGGATTTTTTTTCATGCTGTCTACTGCTCCACGCCACTAGTCTTTTTAGCTGAAAGGCTCCAGCAGTGACTGAGTCACCCTTCCTCAGCAGAGCACGTGGGGATGGAGCTTTAGGGGGTTTGCAAAAATCACGCAGTCAGACTTCTAAGAGTTTTAAAACTCACTGTTAGTATGTTCTTTTGCCCTTCATTTGTCTAAAGTAATAATTACTTTATTTGCACTGTTTAACCAAACTAGTCCTACAAGTTTTTACCAGTTGGCAAATGTTTTATGGCTGGTTATTCAAATGCACTTTAAATCATATGAAAAATGAAGTCATTTCAAGATATTTTTGTTGGTTTCTTTTTTATTTTTGTTTAATTGTCTTATGGGAGATGTCCTTGCATTTCATTCAGGGAGTTGTGGTTTGAATGGGTGATTGAGAGGGAGGAATTTTGAGGGAATTAAACAGCCAGCTTTGTACTTTGGCTCGGCCTCAGAGCAACTGGGAGATGTTGCTAAGTGTACATTTTTTATACCACTTTTTTTGTCATAAGGACTATTATGAATTTGACTCCTAGGCGACTATGAGAAATTATATCTAACTCAAAATAAATGAGATATTAACAGATTTGAGTATTGTTTCATGGTTTGTCTTTGCTTTTAGAACTCCTCCACATACTGGGAAGGCAAAGCAGATATGGAGACTCTGCAGAGAATTTATGGCATTTCATTCCCAGATCCTAAAATGTTGAAAGAATGGGAGAAGTTCCAAGAGGAAGCTAAAAACCGAGATCATAGGAAAATTGGAAGGGTATGTTAAAAACAAACAATAATGTTTCTAGACTAAATTTTCTTTATTTTCATCTGAAACTTGGCTGTTTCAGGAATTTCAGTTCTAGGAATTTCCTTTGGAAAAGATGCAGTGTGTTCCAGTAGTTATATTACTGTGTCCTATCTAATCCATAAGTGACTTCCTGATTGTCTTACTGTTATCTTTCTCTCCACATTAACTTCCTGGGATGTGCTCAGTACCACACTAACATTCATTTACGTTTTCCTTTTATTGAGAACAAACGCTGACGACCCACAGTTTTCTGTAAAAGCAGTATAGCGATGTTTTATACAGCGGGACATGCTTTGAAAGTTCCTGGTCTCACGGACTTATTTTAAAATGTGAAAACTGATTTCCCCTAAAATTAATCTGCATGTTGCCCAAGGTGACAGAGCAGTCACCGGTGAGTGCCGCGGTGTCATTATTCCTCTACCCTGAATGTTCTCCGAACTGGACATAATATTTGGTTAAAACACGCCTTTCTAAATTTGTGCGCACTCTGTGCCATATGCTGCTCTGCTCCCTTAATGGTCTGAAGTAAATCCCAGCGGTCAGGAAGCACCAACAGTTGGGGGGGGGTCCTCCAAGGATCCTGGGCATTTTGGGGGGAAGCGAGAGGCAAGAAGGTAGGAGGGTGCGCTTCTTTCACCAAGACCCAGGGTCAGCCACTTTGATCTACATCTTCGCTTTCATCTCACTGTCCTCTTTCCAGTCTTCCTGCCACTCCTACTTTAAAAAAGAAAAAGAAACAATAGTCACATCTTGGAGCTTTGAGGAATTAAAACTATGAGAACTTCCACTGAATTATAATAAGAGAATTAAGGCCTCTGCTTCATGTCATTCTTGGGCAAACTTGACTGGATTTAGGATGTAACTGGTGGAGAACGTACTAGTGCTAAGTTGTAAATCAGCCACAATTCTGTCCTCCCAAATACGCCAGAAATGTTGACATGGTTTCTTTGATTCGGGAATGGCACACATTAAAACACAAGACACCGTGGTCATAATCTGAACTCAGGAGCACATGAGTTTATGTTGCTGTTACATGCATGTATAAACATTCTTTTGCTTTTCCTTTACTCAGGACCAGGAACTATATTTCTTTCATGAACTGAGCCCTGGAAGTTGCTTTTTCCTGCCAAAAGGAGCCTACATTTATAATACGCTTATTGAATTCATCAGGGTAAACCATATTCATTATTTCCTTCTGTAGATTTAGGATATAAGTTGATTTTATTAAATAAGTTATGCTAAAAGGAAAGATAATCTTGTATTTGAGAAGAAACACTTAAAAGAATAAAACTGCAAGTCTGAGTTTTCACAAAATGTTTAAAAAGTTCCTTTTTCTTGATACGTGATTTTGTTCATATATGTGGGTATATTCACCATAGAGCGGCTGGTGAGCTTGAGGTGGGATCAGGAACCCTTGACCCGGGAGCCCAGAATGCTCTTTGACCATTTGTTTGTGTTTTCCTCAAAAAAAAAAAAAAAAACAAAAAAAAAAAACCAGTTAATCTTTACACTGCTTTCTTATCCTTTATAAAACAAGAAGTCTTTCAAGCATAGGTTTATAGTGGATAATACCACCAAGATCTGCATACTCACCACCGAATGTACCACATATGTACATTGGGCTATATTTGCTTCAGATTTTTTATTCAAGTAAACTAATACGGAGTAAAGCAAAATGTTCCCTTTTAGGGTCCCTTTCGGATACATTTCCTCACCTGCGTAGAAGAAACTGTTTGAAGTTAGCGTGGATCCATGATATTTAATGCCCGCCCCATTGTGTCTTGGTCGGCATTAGGATTTTTTAAATCCAGTCTAGTTTCACTTGTTATTTACTATTCTCTATAACCACCACACTCTGCCCATTCCTTTATTGGCGGACACTGATGTAAGTTCTAATTCTCTCATAGTACAAGTCGTTGTTTTGATAGGCCTCCTTATGAACATGTGCAGGAGTCTCTTCTTCGGTGCATACCTCCAAATGGAATTTCTAGATTACAGCATATGTGCATCTTGACCTGCACTAGACAGTATAAAATTGCTCTTTCCATTTTATGAAGTATGAACGTCTGTTTCCTACACGCATATTGTGTTTGTTTTCTCGCAGAGTGAATATCGGAAGCGAGGATTTCAGGAAGTGGTCACCCCAAACATCTACAACAGCCGACTCTGGGTGACCTCGGGCCACTGGCAGCACTACAGCGAGAACATGTTCTCCTTCGAGGTCGAGAAGGAGCTGTTCGCTCTGAAACCCATGAACTGCCCAGGACACTGGTACTGAGCAGCTTTTTCCTATCAAGCACTTTCCCAGGGTGCTGCTTGTCCTGGCTCGCTCTCCCTCCTTTGAAAGAAGTTTTGTTCAAAGCATCAGAAGAATATTTAGACACAGCATTACTGTGACATTATAATATCCTCCTTGCCCAGTTAGATGCCCAGATCTGTAGACATTGACAAATGGCACTGAGGTGATAGCAGTGAACAGGCAGCATATACAAAAGAGACTAGAGAAGAGCAAATTCTCTAGACTTTTTTTTTTCCTTAAAGATATTCCGTTAAAACTTACAGCTAATGAACTGAGAAATCGTCCTTGCTTTGCAGCTGTTTCACATTCCAGCCTTGAAAGTTCGGTAAAGAGTGACTCGGACAGACTAGGTAGCTCGGTGCCTACAGGTCCTGGCGGCCAGGCCTCGAGGGGGAGGGAGAGCGGAACCTCCACCAGGGAACTGGGTTTGTTCCTGCTTCTCCCAGATTCTCTAACGCTGCTGAAGCACCTTTAGACTGAAGCGGTTTGGGGGGTGACAAGAAAGCACGGTCTTTAGTGTTCAGTGTGTTCAGTGATTTGTATGGAGCTACGTTTTTGGGGTTTTTTTTAATATGAGCATTAAAGGCAGTTCTCGAATGAATGGAAATATTGGGCACAAGGATTTGACTCCAGACTTGTGAGAATAAATTTTTATTCTCTCTTGGTTGTGGATGGTCATATTATAATTTATTTGCTCTTTTATTCACGCAAGTGCTTACATTGTGGCATGAAGTCCAGAATTTAAGAAATGTTGCCCCTATGGACAGCCTTTCGTATATTAGAAAAGCAGTTTTCTTGTGAAATTAAATATCAGTGGGTTTTAATTTTCTGTTTTCTTCAGTCTTATGTTTGATCATCGGCCACGGTCCTGGCGAGAGCTGCCTCTGCGGCTGGCCGATTTCGGGGTGCTGCACAGGAACGAGCTGTCGGGAGCGCTCACGGGGCTCACGAGGGTGCGAAGATTCCAGCAGGATGATGCCCACATCTTCTGTGCCATAGAGCAGGTATTCTGAGGCTCGGAGATGAAATATTCTGAAAGAATCGTGAAGAAAGTCCAGGAAAAATTACCACTGTGTGTTTATTTCATTTTTTTAAAGATTGAGGATGAAATAAAAGGCTGTTTGGATTTTCTACGTACAGTGTATAGCATATTTGGATTTTCTTTTAAACTGAACCTGTCTACTCGCCCAGAAAAGTTCCTTGGAGATATTGAAGTATGGAACCAAGCTGAGAAGGTGAGTGTGTTTTTCAGCTTGCTTGAGTGCTATTTGACTGAAATGAACTTGTTCCAAGAGACCCAAGCCTCTTTAAATGGATAAAAAGCAAAAGAGAAAGTTGAAATGGTTCAGAGGTTGAGTAAACTAGTTTTTTAATGTATGATTTTATATTAGAGATGGTTGAATATTTTTTTCAGTCATCAAGCTGTAACTTGTAAAAGGAAATTAGAGGAAGGTGGTCAAAAGATAAAAACTTCCAGTTATAAGATACGCAGGTGCTGGGGACATAGTACACATTGGGATGCCTGTAGCCGACACTGGTGTGTGATATGCAGGAAGGTTGTTAAGGGAGTAAACCCTAGAGTTTTCATCACAGGGAGAACTATTTTTTTCTTTTCTTGTTTCAATTTTACTGTATCTGTATGAGATGATGGCTGTTTACTAAACATAATAATGGAAATGACTTTATAATCTATGTAAATCAAGCCATCGTGCTATACTTCTTAAACTTACACAGTGATGTGTGTCAGCATTTCTCAGGAAAGAGGGGATTTGTCTGTATTTTAGGTGGACAAAATGCTAACGCGGAGAATTTAGTCTCAGATTAGGCTGGAAGAAGGGAAGTTGCAGATGAATAAAAGTAAAAATGATTTTGCTTTGTTCTTAGCAACTTGAAAACAGTCTGAACGAATTTGGTGAAAAATGGGAGTTAAATCCTGGAGATGGAGCTTTTTATGGTCCAAAGGTCAGTATGAACGTCTATTTGAATAATGTGATTTTTATTTTGGAGTGAAGAAGAGATTACTTTAAAATAAGTTAGAAAGAAAGGAGAGAGGGAGGAAAGAAATAAAAAGAAAAGGAAAGAGAGAGAGAAAGAAGGAAGGAAAGAAAGAGAAAAAAAAGAAAGAAAGAAGGAAAAAGCCAGCCCTGTTACAACTACTGAGTTCAGCTTTAATGTCGACAGCATCTTAAAATAACCCAGTGTCTACTTCTTAGATCGATATACAGATTAAAGATGCAATTGGTCGGTACCACCAGTGTGCAACAATCCAGTTGGATTTTCAGTTGCCCATCAGATTTAATCTTACTTTTGTAAGGTGAGTTTCTGGTGTCTGCTCTGAATATTTGTTTTGAGGGGAATATAAAGGAATATATATAAAGTAAAACATTTTTTTTCTACCTAGCCATGATGGTGATGATAAGAAAAGGCCGGTGATTGTCCATAGAGCCATCTTGGGGTCGGTGGAAAGAATGATTGCTATTCTCACTGAAAACTATGGTGGCAAATGGTAATTTTTGTCTTTTTTTCTGTCTGGAGAATGCAAATTCACTAAGAAACGTCTATTGTCCAGTTTAGTTATGCAGTGGAAGAGAAGAATGATTCTGATTGGTGACATCTAATTAATGACAGGCATATACTAAGGAATCACAATCTAAACCCAAATTTTTATCTTTAAGAATATTTTTCTTTTAATTTTTTTATGATTATTTTTTGAGAGAGAGAGAAAGAGACAGAGCATGAGCAGGGGAGGGGCAGAGAGAGAGAGAGAAAGGGAGTCACAAGTCCGAAGCAGGCTTGAGGTTCTGAGCTGTCAACAGAGCCCAACGCAGGGCTTGAACTCACAAACCGTGGGATCATGACCTCAGCTGAAGTCATATGCTTAACCGACTGAGCCACACAGGAGCCCCCTTTAAGAATAATTATTAGTTATAATTATTTTTATTTCACAACTTGATTTGTTTGAATGTTACATAATACTTTCTAATTAGGAGTTATTATACACTGAGAAGCACATTTGTTGTTTTGATTGCTTCTCGAGTAACTTTGGGGATGAATATGGTTTTGGTGTTTTTGTCTGTGTGGACAAGAGTAGGCTTTGGGCTTACATTGTTCAGTATTGCTGATCATAATATGCATGTATTTTGACATCCTTAAGAAGCTACTTGTTTTTTAATTGGAAGTACCAACTCCAAACTGGTGCACACTTTTTGTCTTGTTTCTGTGAGGTTATACTTTTGCTGGCAAGATCTGAGCACACGCCTTGCATTTTGTCTTTAAGCAGTTTTCTCTGGGCCCGCAGTGTGTGAAGGCGGTTGAAAGCGGCACAAGGTTGTCGAGCCCCTTCTGTAGCGTCTGCCGTATCAGTTGTACTGATGCAAAACTTTTGTAAAATGTACATCTGTTTATCTCACACACTATAGTCATTTCAGTTTTGTCTGTAATTTGGTTGGTTCAGACATCAAGGGGGACTTTTCATGCTTGTCAGTGAAATAGGATTATCCATTTTCAGTTCTGTTTCACAAAATCCAGTCAAATGTAGGAAACATTCCATACATGGTGTCTAGAGAACAGGGCGATCCTCCACTGATGGCTCCATCAACCCTGTGGGAGGTGTGATTCCAGCCTTTTCCCTGTTGAAATAGAACAGTTGAAAATAGAGGAGTGATTAAGAGAAACACTGAGTCTAATGTCTGCAGCATAGGGAGCATATGACACCTGAAATACTCCAAAGGCAGAATTACAAATGGTCAGTTTTTAATAGGAAGTGGAAACCTAGGAGAACATAGGGTGCCCAGGTTGCCAAGACTCCAGACACATCAAACAAGGCACTGCAGGTGGCAATCTGCCTTTCAAAAAGATAGATGTGAAAACACACTCATTTTTGTCAAATACCATCACCAGTTTTTATTAGTAACAATTTGCTGAATCCTGCAAAATAGATCTTGAGTAAGCTGAAGACGTGGTCTGGTCCATGTATTCCATGAAGAATAATCAATAAAATAATGAACGATAGATTACTAAATAGTTCTTTGTTAACCTCTCTGGCGGCAGGTGCGCGGTGCTCTGTCTGTTACCTGATATGATGAAGTGTGAGGCACGTCCCTGCCCCCATTGTGCTTGGCCACCTGCTTAGCAGATCCCACCTTAGTTACAGATTTTCCTGATTTAAGGTTACTTTTCTGCTCCTGAATCTCTTCCCTTTAGTCTTTATTGGATATTGCTGAGGGGGGCTAGTTGTTTTTTTTTTTTTTTTAAGTGGCCTTTACATTGTTCAGGGAAAAGATAAGGCAAAGTAGACTAAGAAATGTGCCATCCTTGTTTATAAAAGGGACCCAATCCACATTAAATATTCTTAATTTCTTCTAAAGGCCCTTCTGGCTGTCTCCTCGCCAAGTAATGGTCGTTCCAGTGGGACCAACATGTGATGAATATGCCCAAAAGGTAATCCTTTAATATGACTTTTCTTTAATTTCCTCTCTGTTATTCAGCTTCGTATCCTTGGTGGACCAACCTGCTTGCGGTACAAAGAAGTGTTACTATTTTCAATCTGTGATAAGCCTGGATAGATCATATTACCTCTTTAATACTTTTCTACATGGTTTCATGATCAGAAAATGTAATTTAGATAGTGTTTTATATATTCTTGTTTATTTTAGTGTTTAGTATTAGGAAATAGTAAATGCCTCAGGATGATGTGTACATTCAAATGCATAATTCAAATGTATTTTGACTCAGTAATTTTGCTTCACTTCTTTTTTTTTGAGTTTATTTATTTATTTTGAGAGAGAGACGGGCAGAGAGAGGGGGAGAGGGAGAATCCCAAGGAGACTTTGCACTGGAAGCTCAGAGCCCAATGCGGAGCTTGAACATATGAACCCTGAGATCATGACTTGAGCTGAAATCAAGAGTCAGATGCTTAACCAACTGAGCCACCCAGGTGCCCCAAATTTTAACGCACAGTTCTTCAGCTATTCGTAAATTTTTTTTAAGTTAATGGCATGCTGGACCAATGTTTTGCCCTACCCACCAAAAAACTACCTTACTAGTAACAGATATGTAAATATCCATTAGGATATTTTAATATCCATATTAAAAATAGTTTGTTCTGTTATAGGGACAATTTTATACTAAGAAATTTCAAATCAGTAAAAGTTGTGTTATAAGTAAGCATTGTTTTGTAATTGGAAGCTAAAAGTAATAAATTGGCTAGTTAATACAGACAAATAGGAATATCAGTGAACAATATTGTAATATCAAAACCATCATGTTTCCAGATCATCAGAATGAATTGCACTCAGGTCTTAATTGTCTTTAAAAAAAATAAAGGAATCTTAGACCAGCTGAAAAGCAAACCAAGCACTGTATTTCTGTTACTGCACACAGTAGTTTTAGTTACAGATGATGAAAATCACTTATGTTCCATGGTCAATTGATTATACTCTATTTTATTTGCGTTGGGAAAGCTCACCTGGTAGGAGAAAGGTCTGTAACTAACTCACTTCTCAACTGGAGACAATGCTGACTCTGTTCCATCAGCAGTGGTGGGGAGCACTTAGAATTCTGTGGGGTGGGGTTTTGGGTTACCGTGAATTGACAGGGTCGGAAGCACTACTACTGATACTTAATGACTGGAGACCAGAGATGCTAAACAGTCTGAGAGTATCAGGCCACTTCCCAGCTATACAATAGCCAACTCATGTATCCACAAGGGCCCATATTAAGAAACTAAAACACCAGTTCTTCGGAGCCCCTGGGTGGCTCAGTTGGTTGAGCATCTGACTCTTGATCTCAGCTCAAGTCTTGATCTTAGAGTCATGAGTTCAAGCCCAGCAATAAAACTGAAACACTTGTGCTTTATTCTTTAAAATGTGTTACAGTCGAAAGTGTAGTCTTCTTCTGGCACTCTGATAGACTGTGTAAGAACCTTTCTGGAATTTATGTACTTACACAATCCCAGCAAGTTCACTGATTAATGATCATTTACACACAACAACCTATTAGTGAAATATAAATGGTTTATTCAGATCTTTTTGTCATATTAGTGGTGATTGGTTATCAGGTAGATGGAAATTTTAATTTAACTTAAAATTAAAAAAATTTAATGTTGCTTTTTTGGGGGGGAGGAAAAATATTGAAAACATCGTTTACTATTTAATATGCAAAAGCTTAAGACAGTAGTACAGTGGAACCGGTATTTTTGAGGGAGATAAAAAAGCACAGAATGATCATCTGTAATGTAGCTTCCTAGATTCCTGGAAGTTTATTTCAAGACATCCCAATTTTGGGCGCCTGGGTGGCTGAGTCAGTTAAGCAACTGACGTTGGCTCAGGTCATGATCTCATGGTTCGTGAGATTGAGCCCCACATTGGGCTCTGTGCTGACAGCTCGGAGCCTGGAGCCTGCTTCTGATTCTGTGTCTCCTTCTCTCGCTGCCCCTCCCCTGCTTGTTCTCTCTCTCTGTCTCTCACAAAAAAAAGAAATCCCAATTTGATCTTTGCCTCTGACTCCTTTGTTTAATTATCTTTCTTTTAATCAAAAAGGAAATCACTGTTTAGAAAGAAAAAAATTACTTTTTACTATTTTTCAAACTTGATATTATATTTAAATTATTCTTGTAGAGTTCTGTTTACTTAGATCATATACACAAAGATATTAAAGAAATAATTAGTGTTAAAAGAATTTTATGTGATGTTTTGTATTCCATTCTCTAGAAACATAAAAGAAGTTACTAAAATGCTTTTAGCCTATTGTCTGTGCTATCAGTATTTGATTTTAATATGTTGCATATGCAATGACAGCAATGGCTGGACTCCTGTAACCAATTTGCTGCCTCTTTGAGGGACCAGAAATACTACATTCTCTTATTAGACAGGACATCCATCATTGTATATTTATATGGAGACTGATTAATAATTTGTTTACTGACAACTAGGTAGGAAACAAGATATGTTTGCAAAAGGATTCTTTTCTTTTGTGATGTGTTTTAGTGGAGCTGATTAAATTTAGCTGGTGGCCTGAATTCTGATTTTTAAGGATTTTCTAAAACATTACCTCTCAAGAGCAAAACATGTCATTGTAATTTTTGAAAATGTAGTCCCAAGTCACAAATTAACAATGTGTGCTTCAATATATCCATTTGCATTCTTTTTTAATATTTGTATGATTATCCAAATCATATGTTAAATCATTTAAGATCAAAATACAGTTCTTAAATCTGAAGAATTCCATATCTGTTTAAATAGGTACGGCAAGAGTTCCATGATGCTAAATTCATGGCAGACATTGATCTGGATCCGGGCTGTACCTTAAATAAGAAGATCAGAAATGCACAGTTGGCACAGTACAACTTCATCCTAGGTAAGAAAGGGAACTTACCAAAGAAAATCTACCAAACTATAGGAGAACACTAAAATCTTGAGACTCAACCTTAAGAGAATTGTGGTCATCAGTTTAGTTCCCTCGAGACTCTTAAACTATTAAGTTTGTTCAGTTTTTTATAATAAAGAGAAATTTTGGTGTGAAAAGGAATAATCTTTAAAGGTTTGTTTAAAAATATTCTTTTATCTCCTATTAAGTTGGCTGGTTTAAGTGACTGAACATAGTGGTTTGAAGCATTGCAACATGATGCCTTTTTTTAAATGAGAAGATTTTTAAATTTGTCATCCAACTCTACATGGTCACCTGAACATTTTATTTTTTCTTCAATAGACTTTTTTTTTAAGAGCACTTTAAGTTCGTAGCTAGACTGAGCAGAAAGTACAGAGCTATCCCTTATGCCTCTTGCCCAGAACAGACAAAGCCTCCCCCACCCCCAGCATCCTGCACCAGACTGGTGTCTTACAGTTTACATCAGTGTTCACTGTGAGTTGTGTACATTCTGTGGGCTTGGACAGATCTATAATGACGTGTGCCCACCGTTGTGGTATCCTGCTGAATTGTTTTACTGTCCCCCAAGTCTGTGCTCCACGTACAAAACGCTCTCCTGACCATAGGCAACCACTGATTTTTTTTTTAAACTTTTCCATAGATTTGCCTTTTCCAGAATCTCATACAGTTAGAATCATACAGTACATCGTCGTTTTAGCTTGGCTTCTTTCAGCAAGTAGTGTGCATTTAAGTAAAATTCCTGTGTATCTCTTCATGGCTTGATAGCTCAGTTGAGCATTTTAATGAATCAAAGGCTACCTGGGGGCTTTGGGGTCCTAGGATCATTTCTGTTTGGATGTTCAGTAAAAACCCTTCCATCTGACAAAGCTTTGTGCTTTTGTTTTAGTTATTGGTGAAACAGAGAAAGCCAGGGGCACCGTTAATATCCGTACAAGAGATAATAAGGTGCACGGAGAGCGTACAGTTTCCGAGACCGTCGAGCGGCTGCGGTGGCTCAAGCAGTCGCGCAGCAAACAGGCAGAAGAGGAATTCTGATGAAGAGCTTTCCCCGGATTGTCTCAGCGGGACGGATGGACAGGGTGTCCGTACCATTTATTTTATACTCTAGAAAACATCGATTCATACTGAAGTTGGAATAGTTTAGCAGAGTCTGCGTGGGTGACTGCAGGATCAACCTACTTTGTGACCATGACAGGTGTTAGACATGGGTACTTGGAGGAGGTAATTAAAGGAGATGACATTAAAGTGATTTTACTTGTTATATGAACACTGGAGTACTGAAAAAAAAAACCAGGAGGAATGTTTTAATGTGGGAGGAGGTTTTTATAAATTTAATGGACTTGAAAAATAAAAATTTTCAAATTTGATTAAAAGAAAGACTAGAAATGGAGTATGTTGTAAAAATAAAAACTTTAATTCACCCAAGTTTCAATGCTCTGTCCTTCACGTACATATATGACTACCAGGAACATATTGTATGATTCAGTATTTATCTTTATTGTTTTCTAGTACAAGAAACAGTTGGGCTGTTCTTAAACTGGGCGATGGGCTAGGTGCCTGCTTCTCGGGCAGAGGGTGACATCTTTTAGGAGAGTCACATCTTTTTGAATGTAGACAATTAAAACCAGCCCTGGCTCTAATATAAAGTAGACTTGCACGAAGTTTTAAGATGAAGATGAGTCTCTAAAGAAAGCCATGTGGCCAGCAGACTGCTCAGGGCCCTAGCATCCCTGGTTACACAAATCCCCTATCCTCTCATAAAGAATAAGTTCTGAATAGTGACTAGTGATTGGGAGAGCCCCACAAAATAAGGAATTCCTTACATGGATATACGGTATACTGACTCCTCTTCATCTTAACAAAGGCGACAGCCTGTTCATTCTCTAATAACCCCGACGGCTTGGAGCACAGCCACTTTGCATAGATTATATCCTCACTTTAATAAAGGAGATAAGACCTTTAAGCAGAGGGAATATTTTTTTGAAATTTCATAATTACATGTGGCTTATAAGTGTCTTAAGACTTCACCTTTCACAGGTTTGTGATGAGCTTTTATATGTATCTTGAGGAAAACTAATTATATATTTGAACCAGAACTCTGCATTCCTAAGTCATGACACCAAAATTTGATTTAATTTTTATTTCTTTACAATTCATAGTATCTTAATTTGATTTTCTTCAGTTCAAAAAAGAATCATAGATTCCATATTATAGAATCATTTTAAATGGTTTCCTTAATACTTTGTCCAAAAACCAACTATGGTTTAGCTAGATTTCTTCAGTACTTATTTTATATAAAGCAACAAATAGGTTATATTATTAGTAATCTTGAAATGTTTAAAGAAGCTTTATGAACTTTTCAGAACTTAAGATATGAAAGTATATATAATAAAGACATAGGTTGGCAGGACCAGGAATCAGAGAGTCCTCTTTGTAATTATTATTTTTTTAATGTTATTTTTGAGAAAGGGAGACAAGAGTGCAAGTGGGGGAAGGAGTAGAGAGAGAGGGAGACACAGAATCTGAAGCAGATTCCAGGCTCTGAGCTGTCAGTACAGAGCCTGATGCAAGGCTCAAACTCACAAACAGATCATGACCTGAGCGGAAGTTGGAGGCTTAACTGACTGAGCCACCCAGGCGCCCCAGAGGATCCTCTGTAGCGAACAGCTTAGTCCTCGGTTCTGGTGGAAACGATAGGGTAGGACCCTCTAAGACCTTGTAGGACTGGGCTTATCCCGTCCAAGCTCTTCAAGTCTGTAGTTCCTTTTGTTCTTTACTGGAGTGCAGAGACTGTCCTAGTCACTGTTTTATTCATCTGTTCTATTCTGGTATTCAACTTGAAGAACTGAAAGGGCTCAGTTGCTATGCTTTTATCAAGCATCTAGTCTATTTGGAGTTAGGTGATCTTGGTAATCAAAAATTCAGGAACAATTTTAGAACAGTTGGAATCACCACATAACTAACTCTGTAAAGACTGATTTTGTGAGGTAAACTAGTTACCCCAAACAAAATAGATTCCAAAATATGTAAAACTGGGGCCCCTACAGGTTAGGGACGCAGAGGCAAGTGGAAAAGTCAAGGACCTAGAGCGGTGGACTGAGTTCACACGCACTCTCTGATGACTCCTGTGCCCAATGAGTCTGTTTGCCTCCCTTCCCCTCACTTTATTACAGCGAGGGCCCCCCACGTCTCACTTCGGGCCCCGCACCAGGCCCCGCACCATGACGGGTAGACCGGCGCTGGTCGCTGGGGGCCTGGGAGTCTCCGGGACGTGGCTTGAAATACAGACTCCTGTGGTCTGCGCTGGGTTCTGAGAATCTGCGTCTAACAAGCTCATGGCTGGTGGGGAGAAGCACACTTTGAGTAGAAAGTGCTCACTTCCCATTCTGAATGTCTTACTCAATTCTACCTTTAAAAAAAGGCAAACTAACAAAAGGCTTATAAGGAAACCAGCCTCTCGTTCCTCACCTACTCCCACATCCCCAGGCAGCCCCTGTAGCCCCTGTTCTGTCTCTAAGAACTGTTCTCTCTTTGTTCTTCACTTTTAGAATCCTTCTATTGACCTTTTATTTTAAAAGATGAGGCTTCTAGTTCATATTCCTTCATCTTCTCCCTCCATCCTTCCCATACCTCAACTTTTTGTTAAGTCCGTATTCGGTGTTTCTGTGTTCATAAATGCTATTGCTCTAATAGACCAAATAGTCTTCTATGATTACATTTTCTTCTCGTACAATTATTTTGATTGTTTTATTGGAGTTTTATATCTTTTAAATGTTTTCTTTGAGTATCTGGCCAGCTCTGTTTTATTCCTTTCAGTTTTCCCAAAAGTCAATTTTTTTCCAGCTTTATTGAGATACTTTTGACATTTAATATATGTGACTTTAAGGAGTATGATGTAGTGATTTGATACACACACATACTGCAAAATGATTATCACAGTGAGATTAGTTTACACCTTCATCCATCCCCTCCCATAATTCTGATCTAAAAGTCAAATCTGACAGACAATTCACTGGGACCTTGATCCCATTTTCTTCTGCCTTCTAGTGTTTCTATGGGGAATTCCTAGTCCCATTTTTTTGTATGTCACCTGTCATTTTCTCTGAAATGTTTTAGATCTCTTTATTTTTCCCCTTATTCTGAAATTTCATGGTAGTGAACAGCATTTTCATTCCAGAGATTTGTATCCTTCAGTTCTGAGAAATGCTCCTTTGTGTTGTCTTTGATGAAGCATCAAAGGGTCATCTATTATTTTATTATTTAGTTGTTGGTTTTTTTTTTTCAAGAGTTCTTTCTTGTTTTCATTTTATTCCTTACATTAAAGCATCCTATGCTTGTTCCTTGGATTCAATTTCTTTTCTTATCATAGGGTATTTGTTTAGCACATTGTATTATCTCTACTTTCTCCTAAATTTATACATTTGTATTTTGGTCTCTGTCATATTGGAATCATACCTAACTACCAGAGATCATGTTGAAGCCTGAAGCACTAAAAATATATAAATCGGAAGTAGGTGCACACGTGTGTGTGTGTGTGTGTGTGTGTGTGTGTGTTACAGAGGTGGTTATAGGCTGGAACATTCTACTGAAATAAGATCTGGTGGGCAAATTATTTTCTCATTCTGTTCTGTTCTTAGTGGAACTTCTATTATTTAAATAGTCTGCTTTCTAAAATTTCCTCTTAACTTTATTTTTCCCTTTATTATACTGATTTTTTAAAAAATATTTCAATGGTCACATTTTAAGTTGTCAAAGTTCTTCATTGTTACCTTATTTCCTTATATTGCAGTATCTTGTAGGGGGCATTAGGTTTTTTCAGAGAACTTTCTTCCAGTTTTCCTGCGAGGTAAGCCTGTGTCTTTTTGACATTGCATTTGGGAAGGGGGCTGGGAAGAAGTCTTACTAGCCAATATGCAGACTTTCACTTACTCCCTTGTATTCAGAACAGTACTTCGTCCCGGTCCCCCCCTGACTCTGCTGTCCCTGCAGTCTCTCTAGTTCTGTAAGGAATAAACCCAATAGTCTTCTTGGCAGTTTGGAAAAATCACCTGAGTGCATAAGTGAAGATGCAGACAGAAGCCTAACTGCTTTCTCTCTGCAGTTTCAAACAAGGCCTTTATATGTAGTCTGCTTTCTTCCCTTGTACCTGATGCCTTATTCCTGAACCTTCTGCTTTCAAATAGCTTTGCTACTCTACCCTTTCCAACTACTTAAATTTGACCTTCCTTTTCCCTACTGCGTCATTTTCCAATGCCCCATTTACCCTCCATCTTCAGATGTTGGTTTAGGTTTCAGATGTCTCCTCCTGGGTCAGACTGCTAATTTCCTGTTCAACTTCATACTCCTGAACTCATATTTAGTTGAAGAAGTCAGTGTGCCCTTTTTAAGATGCTCAACACCTCGAGCTTTTTGCTTTGTTTTGTTTTGTTGGTTTTTTTCACTAGAAATACTCATGAGAGGGATCTGTCCCCTGAGATAAGACTGGAAGTTCTGGGTGGGAGTTCTTAGGAGCTTGCTAAAGGGGATATCTGAATATTTTGCCCTTTCCTACCCTTCTTATCAATTCCTGCTTCCTCTTTCTTCTTGGAAGGCAAAATGGCAGCCATTTTGCACCAACAAGATGACCATGAAAATGAAAGCCACATGTTCCTAGTGAAGAACAGAATGATAGAAGGAACTCAGCTCATTGGTGAATGATGGGTCTGCTGATATACTTCTAATCTGATTAAATTACTATGGTCATATTTCTGGTTCACTG
The DNA here is from genome assembly GCF_006229205.1 of Suricata suricatta. Taxonomy (NCBI): domain Eukaryota; kingdom Metazoa; phylum Chordata; class Mammalia; order Carnivora; family Herpestidae; genus Suricata; species Suricata suricatta. The sequence continues at coordinate 122,462,066 of NC_043705.1, read as the reverse complement.
CAACCAAAGTAATCTCCAACTCAGACATTTCCTTTCATCAAAGATGGACATGTGTTTTGATCTTCATTTCAAGGTCATTATTTGAACGAACAGGATTGAAAATCCTCTGCTGTTTCTATCTGCTCTAGGATCTCACAGACGTCTAGTCTTTCAATTCTTTGTTTGCCCCCTGTCCCAGGCTGCTGTTTGCTTCTCTTCTCACCAAAGCTTGACTTCCATGGCTGATCAGTCGAATTTCTTTTTCACTACACTTTCAACGTTCAAGCATTCTTCTTCACTTTGACCCACTAGAAAAACACTTAACATTTCTCCATTCCTACAGCTGAAAGACTGAGCACTGTTAGAAAAAAGTATAGAACTGTAAGAACTGGTGCTTCCTCCAGTTCATGGTCTCCAACTCAGACGCACAATCATTTATCCTCATGAGTAGTTTCTTTATCCAATCCTTCTGTAACTGCCACTAGTTTCTTCAAATCTGTTACATCTTTCCCAGATTAAATCTATCTAATAGTCTGTGGAAGTCATATGACTTTATGTTTTCAAATGTCACTTCACGTGAACTTCATCTGCCCCCCTCACTCTGAGGAGACTACTAGCTCTCTTCCTGCTTCATGAAATCTGGAAACCCGTATCGGTGCGTCCCTCCCTCTCCCGGGTGAATGAAGTCTTCTTCCTCCTCCTTTGAGGACAAACATTCTACTGGAGATCTTCGTCCCATGGGAGAAGTATGGTATGGAGGCAAAGGTATGCTTTGGAGCCAGACAGGTGGGTTAATATTCTAACTCTGTCACTTATCAGTTAGGCAAATTTGTTTAATTTCTCTGAGCCTCTTTTCTTATCTATAAAATGTAGATGATGCCTCTTTCATGAAGTTTAAGGAAAGTAATGTTATTCTCATTTCCTCCAGTACTTTGTTGCAACAACTTTCTCTGAAGGAATTCATGTGTTCAAAGGGAAAAAAACCCCATGGAGATCCAACTATAGAACTGGGACTTCATTAGGCAGTGATCAAGGAGGACAAGATCCCTGTCCTCATGGAGTTCACAGTATAGCAGGAGAGGAAGAAATCAAGTACTTGCAGTCCTGCTGTATTCTGTGGCATGAGCGTAGCAGGCATAATCTGCAGAGTTGTGAAAGGCAGGTAAAGAATGAAGGCCTTTGGGACACCTGGGTGGCTCAGTCGGTTAAGCGTCTAACTTCAGCTCAGGTTATGATCTTACAGTTCATGTGTAGGAGCCCCACGTCGGGCTCTGTGCTGACAGCTCAGACCTTGGAGCCTGCTTTGATTCTGTGCCTCTCTCTCTCTCTCTCTCTCTCTCTCTCTCTCACAAAAAAAGGATGAAGGCCTGAATGAAATCAGAGGCTGTGGAGAAGGAGAGGAAGGAACTGACAGAAGAGTTATCAGGAAGGACATGACTGGGCTTGGGGGAAGGATGGGGAGAGAAATAGCAGGGAGTAGGAGGCGGTGTTCTGTGGACTTGAGGGCAGAATGACTGAAGGAGAGAATCGAGGTTGAGTGACTGAGAGGTGGTGGCGTCCCAGGAGGGAAAGATCATTATATCTAGACTTGCAACAGCCTGCTTGAAGTGACATTTATTTGTCGACTTTGAAACGATGAAGTCATGTGCTTTCTCTAGGCTCTTACTGTATTCAATCTGGGAGAGACTTAGGTAAAGCAGTTTTTTCGTGGCCTGACCTTTCAGAGTGCATTATAAATCTCCAGCGCTGCCGGAGCTCCTATTGTCAAAGGGGACCCTCCTCTGGCTACAGTGTAAGGAGTTCAGTTCCTTCTGGGAAAACCCCATCTAGGAGTCCGTGTTGTCATGAAAAGTGAAGGCTACTTTAATTCCAGGCAGCAGAGGGCAACATTGCTCTCCTTATCCAGACTGACAGGTGCTTCAGACAAAGTTAAAGTAAAATCTGTTAAAATGACCGGAGTGCCAGTTTGAACTTTATTGGGAGATTCTTCTGCTTCCTCCATGGTTACATCCTAAGGTTATCTCCATTATTGCTGAAAATTAGCTGTGAGGACTGTTGGAATGAGGTGCCCATCGAGGTGCCAAAACAAACTCAGGTGGAGATCCCTTCCTGAGTTGCCTGCTTGGGAGTGGGGGGGAAGTAATGAAATCAAACAGCATTCTCTGATTATGTTTACAGCTTAACACAGGACCTTGCCCTGGTCATTCTCAGATGCTCCTCATTACAACCATTTAAGATTATGTTTCCTATTTGTAAATAATTATTATTATAAGTTAAATGCAAGCTTGTTTAGAAAAACTAGAAAATGCGTGGGGCACCTAGGCGGCTCAGTCAGTCAAATATCCGCTTAACTTCAGCTCAGGTCATGATCTCACAGTTTGTAGGTTCGAGCCCTGCACCTGGCTCTGTGCTGACAGCTCAGAGCCTGGACCCTGCTTTGGATTCTTTCTCCCTCCCTCTCTCTCTGCCCCTCCCCACCCTTATTCAATGATATTGTTCCTCCCAGTACTGGGATAGAAGATGAACCTGTTGAGTGACAGGGATACATGCCTTCCCTCCAATCGGGGGTTTGATGAAGTGTAACATGACTTTGCTGCCAGGCAGGGTAGCAGTGGAATGTGCTGCGCACGTGTCTGTCCCCACCTGGCTGTGACCCCAGAGTCACACTTCACATCCTGCTGCCTGCACACCGCGGACAGCCAGCTTCGCCTCGTGGGAGCTCCTTCTGTTAGACCTTCTTTTCCCAATGTGAGTCACTGAGAATAGAATCCACGAACACAAATGGAGTTGGTTATTGAGGTAACAGTTCGGTCAAACGTCCACTCCGAAGTAGTTGTAATTCCTCGGAAGAGCGCCCCACTGAGCAGAAGCTCAGGGTTTATCTAGGCCAGAGTAACGAATCACAATCTTAGAGCATTTGGTGGTAGCTAATTATACTGTAAGATACTGCGGGGCAGTGATTCCGATGACTTTCTTCTGCTGACTTTGCCTTTGCCAGGTGGGGTTGTTTAACAGAATCTTAAAAAACAGATTTATTGAGTTACATTCCTAGAGTTACCAGAATGGAAGTGGGCAAGTGAAAACACTGGTTGGTATTTTAGGGTCTAACACTTCCTCGTGTCCAAACGTGGAAAAGGAGCAGCTCAGACAGAGGCCCAGATGATGCTCAACTGTGGTCAGAAAATACAAAATGACACAAAACTTTATGATACGTGGAGTTACTGTTACAATAACTAACTAGAAGGAAACACTTTTTTCTGGAAGGAAACACTTTTTTCTACGGCATTATTCCCTAAAGAGGATCAGCGAGGCCCTGTTGTTAAGAGACCTGCAGGGACATTTTAACAGGTTCATTTTAGTTAAATGAGGGCATCAGTCACTCGGGATTAGCTAGACAGGGATGGAAGTAGAGAGGCGGAGATGTGAGAATATAGGGGCGTTAGGGTTTGGGAAACAGTTCCCTTTTCTCCCTCTCCTGGGTGTTCAACCAATTGAGAGAAACAGAGAGAGAAAGAGACAAAGTCTAGCAGCTGGAGAGTCCATCGTTGCCTTCATCGCTGATGCACTGTTCAGAGCACAGCTGCATGTCTGCCATGGCAGCGGGCTGGCTCCTTCTCTACAGAGATAGAAGTAAATTCCTCCATCCAGTCCAGGCAGAGCAGCAAAACATTCTTCTGATAAAAAATAAGGCAGAGCATTTTCTGGACTCGTTGGTTCACTGTTGGTTAACTAGTTGGTTAACAGGAGGTGGCTCGCCCTCCCACCCACCCACCAGATTACTCGCCCCCTCCCCTTTAATCAGGAGTGAAGAGAGGAAGCAAGGGATTGAGTCTAAGTAGGAGGAGGGAATTAACATTCTATCAATAGTTGTTGTTCAAATTCTTACTCTTATTCAGAGATGCTCCAGCCACGGGGAATGCCCCGGTAAGTAACAGAACGCTGGTGTGGGTGTTTAGGCTGCAAAAATCAAAGTTTCAGACCAGATCTCCTCTCTGAAATGTAAATGGGACTCTGAATTTCTTTCTGTAGCCACTAATTTCAAAAGTACCTACTGTTTGGAACCTCACCTGCTCACAGCTGACTGCATAGACAGAGGCCCATGAGCTCTGTTTATGTGATCTGGAATGAATAGCTTCCAAACATCAGCAATTCTCAGCAACTGCTCATATGGTAACAGAAGATTAACGTATTCCAAAGATTTTAAAATCTTCATCTGGCGACGGGAGCCGCTGCTGCCAACTCCTGACCCAACACCATGGGCCGCAGACACCTGCCTGCCCGATGTGCACTCTTGATTCCTTTTGGCTCTAAGTCCAATATGGCAACTCTCAAGGATCAGCTGATTCAGAATCTTCTTAAGGAAGACTAGACCCCCTAGAATAAGACTACAGTTGTTGGGGTTCATGCTGTTGGCATGGCTTGTGGCATCAGTATCTTAATGAAGAACTTGGCAGGTGAACTTGGTCTTGTTGATGTCATGGAAGACAATCGAAGGGAGAGATGATGGATCTCAGCATGGCAGCCTCTTCCTGAGGACACCAAACATTGTCTCTGGCAAAGACTATAATGTGACTGCTTTTAAGAGTTTAACACTTGTGCTTACTCTTTACAACAACTCTGTGAGGAAGGCATTATTATTATCAGCCCCATTTAAAGAAACTGAAGGTCAGAGACATTGGCTTGCCCAAGAACATGACCTGAAAGCCTTGAGCAGTTACCAGTGAGTGTAGACCAAGAAAATAAAAAAACCCTCAACTTCAATATAGCTTAATAAATGCTTCGTTCATTGTCTTACTGAGGGGAATAGCCTAGGAGGTAGCCTTTCAGATTGCTCTAAAGAACTGCTCCAAAGTTTGTCAGTTTACAGGGGATTATGTGCAAAAAAGCAGACAAAGTATACATACTTGCTTGTGAGCAGTTCTCCAAGCAAGTATAATTGTGTGTCATGAGGTATAATTTGTTCGGTTGTAAAAATGGAGGTTTGCTGTTTTCCACATGGACACACGAACGGCCCTCAGGTCATCTTAATACATGATGTTTCTATCATATCTGATCAAAAGTATTGCTGGCATGCCTCTGCTTAAATGGTTTTCTGGTTCTTCTTGGTTTAGTTTTCTCCTTGAGGTCACCTGGGATGGTCACAGGAGGCTGACAGCAGTCACCTATAGCAGCTTTAGTGCACATGAGGATGGATGGAACTCATGCCTGGTTCTTAGGGAGCATTGGAACACAGCTCTGAGTGCAGGTGGTTGGCGGCAAAGCTCATGTAGGAACAACGGAGACTTCCGGTCAGGCCGGTGGAGCCTGTGCTTGCCTGTGGTGGAGATGTGCCATTGGACCGACACCCGCCCTTATTTATAGGAAATAAGCATTCAGAGGTGGTGGGACATGGGTTGAGGGTAAAAGGTCTTTGTGCTATTCTTGAAACTTTTCTGTAAGTTTCATATTCTTTCAAAATGATCTATTTAAAGATTTATGTAATTCCTAAAAATTGCTTTCAGGATTTAAGAAATTGCTGACTTAAAAAATAAGTTACATTCTGAAAATTCAGTCTTTTTGGTGGTTTAGTTCAATTTATTTTGACAAACATATATAGTAATGTAATCACTACAAATAGCATTTGGAACCTTAACTGGGGGAGCGGGAGAAGCAGCAGAAGCAGAAGCAGAAGCAGAAGCAGAAGCAGAAGAAGAAGAAGAAGAAGAAAGAAGACTTAACTGTAGATTTTTTTTTTTTACTTTTAAAACTGTCCAGGAATTAGCTGCATTTTTAGAGATGCTTTTATTTTATAGGTATAAACATTAAACCTGTTCTTATACTTCTCCTTCAAATATTTAGATATCAAGAGGTAATGCAAAACACTGTTTGACTTTCAAAAAAAGGTTTAAAGCCTTACAATCAAACAAGAAAAGAGACACGAAATAAGACCTTTCACTGAAGAAAATGCTTGTATTTCCTCTTTTTCTCCCACATAGGTAGAATTAGTGCCGTGTGGGTAGGGGATGTGCTTCTGCCAGGAAAAGTCTCATTAGTCCCAGGAAGGCCTGCACCTGCCCCACTGTCTGCACAGCTGTCACAGCACCTTCCTCGAGGTGCTCCCCAGTCCGTGAAATACACCTGCGTGCTCCGCGGTGCTTGGCGGCACTTAACTTTCCTTGCCTTCCTGTTTGGCTGATGAGCTGTGGAGCGCGGTCTCATACTTGCTCAGATGACAGAAGAGACCGGGTGGCTGTGTGCGGGGGCTCAGATCTCACAGGGCCTTGGAGGGAAGAGATCACTGATCACAGGAGTCAGAGATCTCTGAATTCATACTCTAGCTTTCCCCTGAGGTCCTTGGAGCAAGACAGAAAAATTCAAGCCCTGTCATAACTCAGAGGTGCAGGGAAAAGGAGATTGTTTACTCTCTAGCCATCTCTCGTGGGATACGAGGTGAAAATCAATTGCCAGCTCCACTCCACTTTAAAGCTTATTCCCTTTAAGTGGGAGGGTCGGCTTCCGTGAAGAATCTACAGTCCTTCAAAGAGCATCTCTTCCTTTACGTCTCTCCCTAACATTGTGTGTGATATTGAAGGATAATAGCTTACTTGTCCTTGAGGCTTTGGGGAGAAGTTGGGGTCCCCAGGGAGCTTTAGAGATCTGGTGCTGCCCAGTGGATCTGGTTTCTGGATATTTCTTTTCCACCAAGTTACTAGGTACCTTGCTGGTCCGCTGTGCCAAAATCATGTTTTTAAATGTTTTTATTGATTATTGAGAGACAGAGAGAGACAGAACATGAGCATGGGAAAGACAGAGAAAGGGGGAGACACAGAATCTGAACAGGCTCCAGGCTCTGAGTTGTCAGCACAGAACCCAATGTGGGGCTTGAACTCACAAACTGTGAGATCCTGACCTGAGCTGACGTTGGAAGCTTAACTGACTGAGCCACCCAGCGCCTCTCTTTGGCACTTTTTAATGTGCTGTAATTGCAGCGTGCCATATGGTTTCTGGAGAGTTTCAATGTTCCTCAAACTCTGTGACAAATGATTACTTTTTTCTTAAATTTCCAGCTTTTCACAGATTAGTGTTTTGCAAGATACATAAAAAGGAATGAATGGAAAATTACATAGGAAAAAGGGAAAAAAACTATAAAACTTGTACTACTGTTCATTGAAAAGGTATGTACTATTAATATAGAGAATTATTATACTAGTAATTTGTTATTTCACAGTTAAAAGTTCACAAATAGTTATGAGTGAAACAGCAAATCTTATATTAAAATTCTTTATGTACATCTTGAATAAATACATATACATCAATATTTAAAGTTTGTAATGTGACAAATGAACTTTCTTTCTTGCTTTTTAAACTCATAGATCCAATGAGATTTTCTTGGAAAGTTTTAAACAAGTTCTGCCATACTTCATATTGATCTAGTTGCAGACGGGGACCAAGCATTCTGTGGATTGTATTGGTCCATAAAATACACTTAGAATAGCCTTTTCCTGCATGTTTCTATATGTATGAACTGATTTAATTCTCACAATAACTCTGTAAGAACAGGATTATTATTATACAACTTGTGAAGGCAACTAGCAAGTGTCAGAGTTTTGGGACCCAGATTTTGAGACTTGAAGGCCATCGTGTGTTGTAGAGGGAAGGAGAGATGTGCCAGGTAGGTTTTCCCCATCTTGGAGACCCAGAGTGGAATGAGCTAATGATCAGTAGGCTGTGGAAAGGGCCTGGGATGGAATTGAAATGAACTGGAGAGGTCTGTGTCATTTGGAATGGGTAAAATGGATGAAATGGTCACAATCAAATGATTTAATTGAACATAATTAACAAGAGTAGGAGTAAAACTAAAGAACTAATGGTGGGGTCCCAGACCCTAGTCCTGGGGGTGAGGGGACACCTGAGAATTGACTGGCCCTTGTTGCTCAGTGTTGACTATATCCTTCAATCAGAAGATAAACAGTAAAGTGTGCAAGGATTGCCTTTTATTCTGTGAACCAAATGGCTGATGTGGACAGTTGATTGTAACTGGCAGAACAACGGGACTAATTAACCACTTGTAGTTGAAAGAGATGCTTGACTCAGTTCTTCGTCAAGAAGTGACATCAGCACTTCATCAAGAAATGCAGCTGATGTCATTTAGAAGGGAAACTTGGCTCCTAGTAGTATTTCTAGAGCGTTCTAGAAAGTTCCTCTTTCATAGTAGTGCTTTATGGAAAGAGTATAAAATATTCCCAACATTTTGTTTTACTCTTGTGACTTAAATAAGACCTTAAGGATTTGTAAACATCTTCTCTATGATAAAGCAGATAAATAGGTGAAATTGTATATTTCCTGAATTGTCTTATCAAAAAGCAGTCTGATTTAGAAACAGTTGATGCTATTCAAGCTCCTCCTACGAAATGTAGGGAGGTGAAAGAAACCAAGATCAGGGTAAGGCGCATGTGTGTGTGTGTGTGTGTGTGTGTGTGTGTGTGTGTGTGTGGCGCGTGCGCACATGCGCGTTTCCCCACTTTGGCTGGCAACTCTCTGGCTTCCTCGCAAATACTCTCTCTGACCCAACCTGGCTCCATAAAGTTGTAGAGGTGACTGTGGGGTGGTAGTGTCTCAGTTAGAAGGACTTTCAGCTTATCAGGCATAGACTCGATGAGGAAGAGGTTTGAGAACTGGGCTCCAAGGGTCCAACTGCATCTATAATTTCTCCTCTGTTTCCTGGACGGGTCCTTCGCCAAGACCTCGTATCAGGCCATTTTAGGCCTGGAGTTCCATATGGTCCAGTCCCTGTTCCTAATTTTGGACAAAAAAACCCCAAAACAAAACAGTTTACCCCACGGCACAGTACGATCATATTATTCACTTGCTTAAAACCCTTTGATGGTCTATCCTTAGGTCAGAGTAACAAGTCCTCCACAAGGAAGCAAGGCCCTTTGTAATGTTACCCTCTACAGCTGGCGTAGTAATGGCCCTCCAACGCTTCCCACGTCCTACTCCCAAAACCTGTGGATGGGTGAGGTTCATAGCAAAGGGGAATACATTGCAGAGGCATCAAGGTTGCTAATCAGCTCACACTAAAACCAGGAGAGTGTTCTGGATTATCCTGGTGGGTTCAATGTAATCACAAGGCTCATTGAAAGTCAAAGAAGGAGACAAAAAAAGAATCAGGGGGATGCCATGTGAGAAGAACTTGACCAGCTGGTGCTGGCTTTGAAGACAACCATGAGCCAAGGAATGCTGGAAGCTTCCGGAAGCTGGAAGAGACAAGGAAGAGAATTCCCTGTTCCCTGATATAGCTCCACAGGGAGCCTGGTTCTGCCAGTGCCTTGGTTTTCATCTCCTGAGGCCCATACTGGATGTCTAACCTATAGAACTACACAGTAATAAACGCGTGTTGTTTTAAGCCATCACGTTTATGCAGTTTGTTGGAGAATTTAAGCTCAGCTTCCAGCAGGAGAGCCACCACATCTGTCTCGTTTTCCTCCCTCTCCTTGTGTTGCTCTGTCCCGTTCAGCTCTCTCAAGCACAGTCACATGAGAGAGACATCTGAAAGCCTGTTCTCCCTAGTACAGCTGGGAAAGTTATCATGAGAATTACTCAAGATTATGAACGTAGGACAATTCCTTCCAGAATGCCTCAGTTACATGAAGCCAGATGCTGCAGCAAAGGGCAGTCCTCTCCATTTAGAGCTTGCTATCCTGTATTGCTCTTTGGAATTACAAGCCCTCAAATAGAACCAGGGGTACACACCAAATATGTATTTATGTTTTGTTTTTGTTATTTATGCTACAGATATATACCTTGGGCAGAGGAGCCTTTGGGTCTAAGGATGTGTGAAAGCAGACTGAGGACTTGGAATCACAGTCTAGACACAAGGAAATTGGATAGAGCGGGACTGCTCCTGTCTGAAGGTGGCCACCCCAAAGCCCCTAAAGCAAATGCACAGGGGTGCTGGGCAGAGTGCATTCCCTGGATAACTGTGCTCTTCCCTTCCTCTGCCTGGGACATGTGGTTTGGGGAAGTGTTCAGAACAGCCTGCAGATTTTGAGCTGGAAAAAGGAAGCCTGGGGGAGGGGAACTCCCTATCCTGGGGAGCTTGGCCGGGTCTTTCTCCATCAGGGTCTTGGGTTCAGTCCTGGGTCAGGGCCAGGTTCTCAGTAGACAGGGCTGGCTCAGAGATGGTTCATCAGTCACATGCTTCTTGGTCACAAGGAGAGAGGGCTGTCGGATGCTGGATGGGAACCACGACTGGGCTGCAGATGTAGCTTGTTTGATAATCTTTACACATTAAAACAGTTGGTATGTGGATCCTCAACTGTACTGTTACTCTGAGCCCCACAGATGATGGGGGCAAGGCTAAAGCAAGCATCTCTTGGGGCCCAGAATGGGCAGGGTAGGGTGGGTGCCAACATTTGCCTGGTGGAAAAACCTTCAGCAGCTTTAGAGAAAGCGGGTACATGCTCCCCTCAGCTGCTGGGGCTGCAGCAGACTGGGTCTGGTTGGGCCAGGAGGAGGGTTCAGGTTAGTATGGGGTTAGGGAGGGAAGTCTAGTTCCCTCTGAGATGGCCTGGCTGTGCCTCAGTTGTCCTGCAGAGGTGAGTGAACAGGGCTGGACACTGTCTCCTAGGTTCTGCCTCTTCTGCATTCCACTCCTCAACTCCGCTCCTGGGCACCCACAGATGCACACACTGCTCCATCCCCACCTCAGACAGGCTGTTTGCATGTCACAGAGTGTGACCTGTGTCTTTTCACCTCAGCCTCCCTCCTCTCCTCCAGCCTTGTATTTGCTGCCTCCTCCCCTAAGTTCCAACTTTTGGCTACACAGCTCTCCTAGGAATCAATGAACAAAATAAAAGATGATTTCCCAAGTTATTAAGTTCTTACTAGATGGCAGGCACTGCTGGGAGCCATCTCTGAAGTAAGGCAGGTTTGCAAGTCCTTTCACCGTCAGATGGCGACCAGCGTCTACCCCCACTCAACCCCCACTCAATTTTTGCTTGAGCACCGACCCCCAAGGCACCTGACTGATATCAGACCTTGTGAAGGAACTTATAGGGGCTTCTTCTTTTGAGATTATGGGAGCAAATATTACATTTCTCAGGAAACCTGTTTTTCTTCCCCTCGAGAAAATAGGCTTTGACTCCTGCTCGCAAAAGAACTAACTCCTGCCTTTGCTATGCTAGAAACATTGCCTTGTATTTGAAAGCTAAAGATCCCTTCCTTCCCCATGTTATAAGCATCTATTCACCTACATCAATCACTATTGATAAAGATTATGCATGAGTCTTCTACCAATCTATGTTCTGGGAAGTTTTTACATACCAATGAATTTATCATCAGGAATCATTATCTAAGGCAATTGCCACCCCTGTTTTTTACCCCATACATTTTTTTCAATAAAGAAAGCTGACTCTGGTCAGAGCAGAGACGCCTGCCTGGTGAGCAGAAAGAAGCTGAGGCTCTCTCGCTCCCTTTTGTAGACGCAGTGCATCCTTCAGGGAGCCCTGGACCTGCTGGAGCTGGACTCTGGCAAGGCACTATGCCGGATGTTGGAATTCACAGAACATATTGCCTTTATCACTCCCTTGCTGAGTGAGATTAAGAAGGGCAGAGGTTTAGATGCCACAGTGAGTGGTCAGCTGGCTACTCACACTGGACCTCAGAAGGTGGCATTTTGGAGGGATGTCTCAATCCTAATCTGAATTCTAACCTTCAGCTTGGCAGCTTTAGAAACTGAATTATAGGGGTGCCTGGGTGGCTCAGTCGGTTGAGCATCTGACTTTGGCTCAGGTCATGATCTCACAGTTCATGGGTTCGAGTTCTGCATCAGGCTCAGTGCAGGCAGCTCAGAGCCTGGAGCCTGCTTCCGATTCTGGATTCTGTGTGTCCCTCTCTCTCTGCTCCTCCCCTGTTCATGATCTGTTTCTCTCTGTCTCTCAAAAATAAATAAATGTTTAAAAAATTAAAAGAAAAAGAAACTGAATTATATCTGATTTAGAGGAATTGACTTATATTAACCAAGCTCAAAGGAAACTGATGGATAAACCAGAATGTCAATTTATTATATTTCCAGGAGTACTTTATCAGTTAATGGTGATAGTTGTATTGGGTGGCGAATGACTTTCTATTTTGGAAAGTTGTAGGAAAGCACATGAAACTTCCATCTTTGTTTGCCTCCTGTAGGCTCTGTGAAGAGCCACCGACTGGTTTCCTTATGTTTTCCCCTGAAAGAGATCAATCGTGTCAGTTGAGCCTCAGCTGACTTTCACACACTGGTGTGGCTAGACTAGATTTCCAGTTCCAGCTCTTACTGCTTTGATTAGGGGAATGACCACAAACTTTGTCAGTGTTCCATGAACTCACACCAAAAGTTAGACACCAGTGAGCCTTTCTCCAATTAAATGTGAATAAGCGAGAGTAGGAAATTTTTAGAATGTTTTTCCAACACTTTTTCCTTGAGACATTGGTGACCACTATTCCTTCTTTGCAAAGAAAGGTCAGCAGAAGCCAAGACAAATGACTATGGAGCAAATACGTAATAACAGATGATCCTGCTTCACTCAGACACGTGTGTATGTAATTATAACATGTGTGACAGAGTATGCGTTGAGTTGATTAACATTCCTAAGCTTGCTAAATAAATATAAGTAGATTTAGGGTGGTTTGGCTAAGTCACAGTTCAAATGTTGGCATGAAATATTAATATCTCATGATATTCCTCTAAGAGGCATCACTGCCAATGTCTTGTCTCTCTGGACACATCTGATATGGCAAAGCCCAGGCGACTTCTACAGCCAGCAGTTTCCATTCATCTGGTGATCTTACCGGTGGTGGGCACAAAGTTCATCAGTGCTGCTGTGCACCCTCTTCCTTACTCCACCCAAAACCAACAGCCTGCTGGAAGGATTTGTGTTTAGTTCCTGCCTCCCAGATTCCCTTCTTTCCTGACCCTCTGAGGATGGTCCTGTCATCGACAAGCCCCTTCCTGGGTTTTGGGCTACCAGTTGAAGAGAGCAGTTAGCTAGACTCCAGCCTGGAGAAGTCGGACAAGTAGGGGAGGACTGGGTTTTCCTGACAACTGTGGGAAGAATTGGGGTTGGAGAAAATTAGCCTCTCTAAATGTGGGACGAGTAGAAGGGAGAAGAAAAGGTTTAAAGAAATATAGCTGTAGGCTTAGTACTGCATTCCTTCTTGTTCTTTGGGAGAAGCTAGCAAAGTTTGGAAATACTTTCCATTCGCCTTTTGGTTGTGGGACCACATTTCTTTCAGTGAGCCATTGTACTTAGATTGGGCTACTCAGATAGCTTCTCTTCCTGTGGGTGATTTTTCCTAACTCTGAAGGCTGGTTATTCTGATTCCCTAGGCACTAGCTATTCTGCTTTGTGGTATCTTTTCCTTTATTTCCTTTCACTGTATTTTGCTTTTTGAAGTTTTCTTTTTAGATGCTTAGGTTAGCTCTCTGCTGGATGGCAAATTCCTTTAAGGTGGAGACTTGTCTTGATATTTCTTTGAATTGATCATAGATTAAAGCACAGTGCTCGTTATCTAATGGGCAGTCAATAAAATCCTAAATGAACAAGTGAATGCTGCAATTATGCTAACACTAGGTTTCTACTTTCTTTTCTATTACAGCCTTTCAAAGACCCTAGACAAGATCATGCCAAATGAGACACGGCCCAGAGGCATATCTTCTAAGTAACCTGCTAAGGAGGCCCGGAAGATCCTTGTTTACTTGGCTTGAGTGGATATTTTCTTCTACTTCGGACCTCAGAGGTCATGCACAATAGCCTAGCATTGTATCTTGGCAGAAGCTGGCCTTTGGAATTGTGTTGTGAAAATGTACTAGGAATACTATGGTACAAATGAGTTGTCAGTGAGATTTCAGCTTGGTGAGTATCTTGAAAGAAAAAAATCCTACAATGGAGCTCACAGCTGCACCACCTCCTCTTCTGGTCTCCTTTCTCCCAGTAATCTGACAATTTTAATTGACAATTTTAATTTAAAAGTCACCCTCTTGCTCTCAGGTTATAATTCCCTAAGTAAGAAATGTTTGTCAGCCTGCATCTTCCTTCCTTCCTTTCTGAGGTTCAGATGCCCATTCAGATGGCATCAGATGCCCATGTGCCCAAACACGAACGAAGGAGAGTTTCCTAATATCCTGCTCTTTGGTGGATCATAAAGGCAATAAAGGGCAATTGGCTTCCCAGCAATACGTAACAAATTCATTTCTCAATCCACGAGGGTCAAGGTGAGCTAATTTAATCTCATGCTTCATTAGCTTATTCGTTGTCTGAAATCAAAAACAAATGCAAGGACAATCAGCCGAAAACAAATTGCCATTTTGTATACCTATGGTTTTAAGCTGGTCCCCTGTGGCTCCACCCATTGGACTCCATTAACAATTATTTCCACTGAGTTGGAGAAAGATGTCCCTATTTATTAGCTGATTGGCGCCACCACTGTCAACCACTCTAATTTCTCCTCACAAGGGTCTTTCTTTCCTGTTGAGAATAGGTGTCAATTTTAAATGGGAACTACCAGCTTTGAGTGTTGGCCAGGTAAGTTGGTGCAACTTTTCTCTTCCTGAAGACAGTCACCAGGGGGCAGCCCACGCACGGCTAAGCCTAGGTTTGTGCCAGAGGAAGTAAGGATGCGCCTGTCCGAGATAAGGCAACACTGGGAGAGGTTTGGGAGAGAAAGTCAATTAGAAGACCTGGGGAATTACTCTTGCCCGGGAAATCTCTAGAATCAGTCTCCAGAGATGCATCATGAAGAGGCTGTGTAGGAGTGGAGAAGAGAGCTCATTAGGCTGGCTGCCTGGGACATGGGCGAATGGAGGACACCCAAGGCTGTCCCCAAATACTTCCTCATTGTGGGTTAATAATGTTTCATTCCCTGGATTCCAGAGAATTGCTGTTCTCGTTCCGGCCAACATTGATTGTTTCCATGTTTAATATTTTGGGTCTAGGGGCTATAAGTACGTCAGAGTGCTCTAGTAGCCAGGCCTGTCATGTTGGGATGCTGGTTCCTTCACAGTTTACTGCAATGGGCCATGCATATATGATCATCTTCCTATGTTTCATACATGCTGTTCTAACTAGCGCTTCTCCTGACAGATAAGGATCAGGCCAAAGTAACCTAATTCTAAGGAAGCAGGATCCACTGATGAAGTGTGAGGCATTAAATTTGTGATCAGGAGACTCTCAAGGGGCTCAGAGATCAGGCAGGACATCTGGGAACCTAGAGGTCAGAATCCAGGGAGTGTCCTGAGAAACAGGCATGACTTATCGGCAGGAAGAATGCTGCTTTATACTAAACCAATTGTATTCATCCCTGTGACACCAGGCCACCACCCTGAGTTCTGCCCCAGCCAAGGCCAGACTGTGGGAACAGGTAGATCTTTGTCCTTAGAAGAATGGAATAAGAACTGGAGGTCCAAATGGGAAATGTGGAACCTTAGATTTGATAAAGAGGCAGCACATTCAAAGTGATGGACCTCATCCACCATCTTTTTGATGGTAATGTCAGGTGCCACCCTTGTGATCATTTTCAGCATTGTTTTATCTCCCAGTATTCACCAGTTATCTTTCTTTGGGTTCCCCCCAGAACCTGAGACAAGAACTTGGATGAGAATAGCTTATGTGGAGGGTGGTCTCAGGAAACAGAAGGGAGGGAGCAGAGAAGGAGGAAAAGCCAACTTCAGGGTGTTATAGAGGTTGCTACTGTGGGCAACAAAGCTAGCCCCTCCTGTGAAACATTCAGAGCCCTCCAGATTTGTTCTGGACATTTACCCACGATGTCCACCCCCATTAGTTGAGAGTTGCCCCCAGTAGTCTTAGCTCCTCTGCCTTTCAGAGCTGCATGTACGTGAGCGTGCTCTGGAGCAGAAAACAACCGGATGCATGGCATGTGCTTGGAGCAAGAGGACTCTCCACTCATACAAAAAGAAAATAGGGTCTTGGAAATGTGACATGGACATTGGGGGTGTCTTCTGTATCAATCAAGCAAGGCAAAGTTGGAACACTGGTTATTTAATAAATATGCTAAGAAAAGGGAAGTCAGGGCCTATTCTCAAATGTTGGCTGGAATAAATGGTAAATTCTTTCCACACACTTAAGCTTTTCCAGGCAGAAACTCAAACTGGGGTGGGATGGGAGGGAAGGGGAGGGCGGATTGTCCCAGGAACAAGGCCTTAAGGTGCTGGAATGCATACTAACATTTGGCCCATTTGGTCAAGTCCTTAAATGTAGAGCTTTGGACAGACTCATTCATGCAAGGTTTTTGCAGTTCTCAATATCATGGAGCAGAGGATGAACTATGCCTCGGCCAGCCTGCGTGCTGAGTCTCTGATTCACAGAATCTATGAGCACAATAAAATGGTGGCTTTGGGGGAGGTTTGGGGTGTGGCAATAGTAACTGGAAGATTGCCATTGAACCCTCTGGCAGGAGGGGCCCCCAGCCTCCTTCCTCAGACCGGGGTAAACAAGCCAGCCGGATGAAGTGCTGGGATGGATGGCTCACCCCATCCTCAGAGTTCTGGTCTGAAGAACAGTCAGCAATGGGCTGCTCTGGGTTGAAACTGGAAGAGTACTGATGTTTTACTTGGCATCCTGCCCATGATGGGCTCCAGGATAGCGCAGGGTGATGGGGTAAAGGGTGGAGCGGGAAAAGCAAGGCAGCTGCCGTCAAAGCTTTATTGATGCCAGGAAAATTGGATTAGCAAATAAAGAGCCTCATGGTGGGGGGAATTGCAGTGAGGAACTGTGTGGAATGGGAGGGACAGAGTGGGATATGCAGGGGGATTTCGATGTGGCCAGATTGCAAGAAATCATCATGTCATGGAATATCAGAGCAGATCTGACTTCAAAGAGCACTGAATTCAGCCTTCAACATTTCCACAAAGAACCCTGAGGCAGGAGAAGGCCCCAGGGGGCTGACTGAAGTAGTTCCACAATTGAGGAAATGCCCTTGAAGTTTCTTATTTTAAAGATTTATATTTCATACTATACAATATGTATTTTGTTTAATAAAATTCAAGTGTTTTTTTTTTTTTGAGAAGAGAGAGGGAGAGAGAATCCTAAGCAGGCTCCATGCTGTCAGCACAGCAGGGCTCAATCCCATGAACCTTGAGATCATGACCTGAGCTGAAATCAGGAGTCTGACTCTTAACTGACTGAGCTACCAGGGCACCCCATACATATTTTATTTGAAAACAAATGCTTCTCTTCTCCCAACATTGCATCAAATTGATAGTTCAGAAGCTGCATCATGTTTTCCCTCTGGTTTTTTAAAAATGAATTTATCTTGAGAGGGAGAGAGCATGCAAGCAGGAGGAGGAGCAGAGAGAGATGGTGAGAGAGAATCCCAAGCCAGCTCTGTGTTCTCAGTTTGAAGCCTTATATGGGGCTCAATATGAACCATAAGATCATGACCTGAGCAGAAATGAAGAGTTGACACTTAGCTGACTGAGCCCCCCAGGCGCCCCTTCCCCATGACTTTAACAGCCCCCACACACCAGGACTTGTTTCACAAGTAGAGTTGTCCAGGCAACTGTTTGTTGCATCCTCTCCGTGTCAGGAATGGCGTTGAGAACTAGGGAGATAATGATGAATACGAAATGACTCTTACCATAAGGGAGCCGATCACACATCAGGAGATGGAAATGTAGGTGAATGACTGCCCAAAACTTGCCCAAAGTCCACAACTTGGTGGTGGTGAAGCAGACACTTAGCATCTAGTTCTTCTTGTCCCAGTTTAGTGTGTTTGGTCCCCGCCACACTGCTTCTCTTTCAAACACTGGGAAGACCTCAGAAAGAGGATGAGCGTCAGACATTAGTAAGGTGGAAATGCTGGGCTCCTTATATTAAGCCCCTGGATCCTGCATGACAGGGTGTTTCATGGGGCACATCACATTTCCAAATTCTGCTACTGAAAATTGCTGGAATGTTTCAAGTGTCTATAATGAATTGTTGATTAAGATGGTTAGTTTAGCTGTGTTGGTTCTGAATAAATTACCAGGTTCAGCTTCCAGAATAATCTTTCATCTCTCAGTTGCTAAACTGAGGACTTTCATGTATCTTCCCCTTCATTCGGCATCAACACATTTTTGTTGAACACATACTATGTGCTAGACAGTGAGATAGTTTCCAGGAAGAGAAATAACAAAAAAATATTTTCCCTCTCCTCAAAGGGCTGCATCTAGAGGAGTGGCATGTTGGTAAAATAATTTTAAGTAGGTGCTTGTTTGCATGGAATTAAGAATATAGTTAGTGATGATTAAGAGTTTGTCCCTGAATCTGTTCCTACCTGCTCTGAGGGACTTCCAGACCCTGCAAATTCCTCTCTGAAAGTTTGGGAGCAGCAAGAGAATGTTGCCTGTGGACTAATTCTCTTAATTAGACCTTCTCCCACACCTTATCGTTTTCCTGTCCTGCCACAACACAGCTGGCTGTGGGGATGTTTCCCAGTTGTGATAGATGCCAAAGAGGATGCTGTGCAGTGATGGAGCCAGCTGGCATTTGGAGGAGGACCACCGCCCTCTTGCCCCAGCGGGCTGACGTCTGATGCCCACCTCCAGCCAGACCGTGCTGCTTCTTTGGGAATTCCTTGATATTATGTTGGTGCCAGGCACTGTATGCAGACACTGCAGCACCATCACCGAGGACCTCTAGTTGTGGCAGCTTCCCACAAAGGTAGAGGTGGAGGTGCCAAGCTCTTCCACTGAAAGGGTGGGGCCTGGTGTTGTCGAGTGAAGGAGTGGGCAATGCTTGGTTGGGGAGCGGGCACAGAAGGCAGGACCACTCTCTCATTAACTTCTGGTGTTGCTTTTCTACTCTTCCTAACAAGTCTTTTCCTTATGATATCTAAAAAAAAACCTTCATTCCTAGGTGGCTCAGTCAGTTAAACACCGACTTCGGCTCAGGTTCTGATCTCATGGTCCATGAGTCCAAGCCCCGCATTGGGCTCTGTGATGACAACTCAGAGCCTGGAGCCTACTTGGGGTCCTGTGTCTTCCTCTCTCTCTTACCCTCTCCCAGTCATGCTCTGTCGCTCTCTCTTAAAAATAAATAAATGGTAAAAAAGTTTTTTAATTATAAAATCCTATCTTCATTTAGGACTTCTGGAAAAGGGACAATTTTTAGATAATACTTTCTCTGTTCCCTCTGGGACCTTATGACACCCTTGTCAAGAGCTCTTCCAAGTACAGGAGGGAATGCTGCCCTTGGTGAATGTTTAATGGCATGATATTTTTATCAATGGGTTAGTGGGTTGAATGACCCATCTCTCTCCCCCTCCCTCTCTCTCTCTCTTTCCCCGATGCCCATCCTTCTTGATCCTGAAACCTGAAGATGTAAAGAAGAATAGGAAAACTCTTTTCCATCTGCATCTACAGTATGCTCTCTACACCAACCTTACCCTTAGTAAAGGTGTTATTTTAATCTGGTTGATTATGTCTGTTACGTTTGGGTAGAAATCTCAGTTGGAGGAGAATGATTATTCCAAATCCCCAAGATGTCATTTTTCTATTTTCCTTGCTTTTGGTTTATTGCTCCCAGCTCTAGGATTGAACACCTAGCCCCCAGGGGCTGATTCAAAACTCTTCTGGGGCCACAGTCACTACCCTTTCTCCCCTCCAACATTAAGATGCTTTTTCAAGTTAGTGTGCTTTGAATCCTGATAATTTTTTTTCTTCTTTGGAGGTTTTCTGACCCACCTTGTTAGTCCTCTTGTGGGTTCTGAATTTTAGGGTGGGCTCAGTTTTACTCAACCCAGAAATGCTGCTACTCACTTCAGGGTGATAATTGTTGTAGTACAGCTTTTCAACTTCAAAACTATCCACACTTTGAACCAGAAAAATCTTTATTGGGGGAGGGGCCATCATATAGTATGTTTAGCCGCATCCTTGGCCTCTACTCACTAGATTTTTATAGCACTTTCTCCTTCCATCCCCCAACTTGTGAAAACCAAAAATGTATCCAGACATTGTTAAATGTCTCCTGGGGACAAAACCACCCTAAGAACTACTGTTCTAGATCGGAGCCTGGGTGGCTCAGTCAGTTAAGCCTCCAATTTAGGCTCAAGTCATGTTCTCACAGTTCATGAATTCGAGCCCAGCTTCGGGGTCTCTGGTGTCAGCAAGGATCCTCTGTCCCCTCTCTGTGTCTCTCCCCAACTCATGCTCTCTAGAGAAAAATAGACATGGTGAAGGAGGAACAGAGAAGTGCCTCAGTCGTTCTGGAAGGGTTAGTGTAGGCTTCTTGGGGGAAATAGAATTTGAGCTGAGTTTTTTAGGATAAGAGTTACCTAGTGATTACAGAAGGAAGTTTTAAAGGTACAAACAAGGAGGTGTTCATGGCCTTCTGTGATGTCTTCTTGACCAAAAATGACTCCTACCACTCCTATGCATGCCCTCACACATCCTAGGCCTGCAGATGCTGGGCTCTTGCCAGGCTCATTTATACTCATTCCATTTAAGTAAATTCCATGTCCCTATGTCCAAATTCTACCTTTGCTGGGTATGCTTGCTATGCTATGTACCATTTTGGAAAAAGGATTGGATTTTTAGAGCAAGATCCTCTAGAGGTGTTAGTTTCTCTTAAACACTATGTCTACATGCTGGATAGATTGAGGGGATAGGGTCTGTGTCTGCGTACACTGAACCTGGTACTGAGGAGAAATGTAGGCATCACTTCGGATCATCATATGGTAGATTGTGTCAGCTGTATGATCATTCACGAGAAGTGACCTCTGTTCCACCTCACCGGAGATATGACTCATCTGATGACATATTGACCTAGGGGTGAAGTAGAAAGAAACCTGCAAAAGAGTGTGGGAGGAAGAAATTGACAGCATCCTCCTCCAGTTGTTAGATTCCAGGGTAACACTCGTGGACGGTGGGAGTCTCCTGGCAGGAGTAAATGAATCACACGGAAACATCAATGAGTTTAGCCATTTATTAATGCTATACAATAGCAGGCTATGATTACAATCTGATTTTAAATACTGAGGTACCCACCAAGGTACCCCTAAAGGAGGCTGGGCCTGGCAAAGCAGCACAGCATAGAGATGCAGGGAGAGCACATGGGTTGGGCCATATACATCATACAACCACTTTGGAGGATGGTCATAGGTAGAATCGTGCTTTGCCAACGATGCTTTTTTTTTAATAACATAACTTAAAATACTAATAATACTAATAATAGTTGAATTTGCAATACAATAAAATAGGAGTAGCATCAAATATGTTGGCTAAGTTGTAGCACCAGGCAGGTCAGGTCTCTCTCCCTTGAGAGTGAATTGCTGTACACTGAGCAGAAAATAGCCTGTCCCAGGGCTCAGCTTACAGTCAGAGGGAGAAGAGTGAAGATTAACACTCTCTGGAGTAGCTTTTAGAGTTTGAAGGATTTCAGGCAATTGACTGGGAGATGATAATCTGAACTAGTACAAATCTCTCACATTGGTTTCAGAAACTCGATGAAGTAAACATTCACTGAATATCTGAAAGCGCCACATTGGGAAGACCGCACCAGGAAAACCCACTGAAAACAAGTCATTGCCACAGAGGCAATTGCTTGTAACCACAAAATTATTTCCCTTTTTTTGAAAAGTCTTTGCTAATCTCTTGAAATATTTTCTCATGGTGTGTTAAATGATGCTTCAATGTTCAAGAATTAGATTCACCCACAACGTTTCAGAGAACGGAGAACTCTACCACTGTGAAAGGCAACCAGCTTTGAGAGCCTCACTGTAGTTAAGCACCAGGCCCTGTGGTGGCCTCTCTGGCTCATGGCAGATGTGTATCCAGCGTGTCCTGCTACACTTCTCACTTGCCTGTTCGAGGTGGGAAGAAAGGCGGGCGTGCACTAAATAAATCAACAATGCCGCTTCATGTTGTCCCTCCTGAGCATCCAAGAAATGGTGGAAGACACCATCTAGGTTCTTGTCTTTAGAGCCTCCCTGTCAGACCTTAGGCCTGTCTATGACTGCAAGCAGGGCACCTGTCAAAACCCTGATGATCCAAACCTCTGTGCTGGTCAAGGTTACAATGTGTCAGATGACTCTGTCCTGGAGTCTGGAAGGACAGATGCCACACAACTATCTCACAACACAGCCTCCATACAGACAGTGAACGTCTGTGATGCATGATTAGGGGCTTATTTCCTGCCTTTGAGAAACTGGAGAAAGGCCTAGAATGGAGGATTTGGCCAGACCCTTCCCACTTGTCTATCTCATTCTCTGCCACATGGGTCATAAATAACATGGTCTATTTTGTGTGCCGAGAAATCTGGCCTCGTTGAGTTTGCTGAGGTCAGTAAGAATCTGGGTTTGTTCCTGAGTTCTGGAAGCCTGGTCACATGCAGGTCTCTGATGACACGCATAAACCAATGCTAGATAGTACAGTACCAGATGAAGTTAAATCAACCCAGCTTACTAAATCCAGCCCCCCAAAAGCCCACACTACACTTCAGGCAGTCTCTGCGAACTGCCTCATTAGAAAAAATCAGGTTCTCTTCCATTACTGTCACTAACCATTTAAGCCTCTTCTCTCTAAACTTATTTCACCAATGACTGTCATCTGCCAGCAATGTTTGGATTCAAAGACAGAGAACACAGACCATTATTATTGAAAAATAACCTCCCTGGCTTTAAGTAAGTATTTCTGCTTTCCTCCTGTTTCCATCCCTTCTTAAATTTCATCCCAACCCCAGTGTTCTATTTTCCACAGGAACTTGTCAGAATAATACACATTAATGGCTTGAAAAAAATAAAATAGCATATAATATAAAAATTTTAAGCTTCTAGTATCCAAGCAATAGAACTGGCATTGGCCAGCAACACCATCACACATTCAACAGATGTATATGGACTTGGCCACTTGTACATCTATCGGTATGTTTATATTAGTTCTGCCACCATCTAGATATTAGCACCGGTATTCAATAGCACCATTCTGCTGAACGGATAGGTAATCCACGGGAGCTATGGGACACTGTGCTCCGTGGCGAATAGTAAGCAGATGCTGCCTGGGCTTGAGTCTGGAATATGCTACCCATTACCTAAAGTCCACATTCTTGCCTTCCCCTCTGTCAAGAGCTGGTTCTGAGGGCTCTTTCCTTTGAGGCCCTACCCACTCACCCAGGAAACTTGCCTTGTATTTGAGACCACAGCCTCCTGATGGGTGGTGAGAATATCCAGAATAAGCATTCTAACATTCATTTCATGGTTTTGGACATCCCTGGCTTGCCTGTTCCCTCCCAGGAAACAGACCCTCAAAAATAACTATTGGATGTACTGGGAAGTAGGTCATCTTAACCTCAGTTTTGAGTTTGTTTTTTCAAGACTAGAAGTTTGATCCAAGTTCTTGGACTTAATACACGTTTCCAGGTTCTTTGAAACGCTTTAACTGTGAGCACCATTTCCTATCCTGGGGGGCCCATGAAGTGCGTTGCAACCAGGGACCTGGTTATAGTAGCTGTTGTATGTAAACCCCCAGGAGCGGAAAGACAGCAGGACCGGTGTTGATGACTCGGGCAGGGAATGTGCTAGAGAGGAAAAGTCCGACAGGAAGACTTATCTGCTCTTCTGCAAAGAAAATGTATTTGCCAGAAAAGTGGGAAGAATAAAGGTCCATGTTTCTTTTCTTATACCAGCCAGAATTTGATTTCTGTTCCTTTGCTTTTTAAGAGTTTCATAGAAATTATCATTGAGTCAGAAATGTCTTCTGCACAATGAAGTCTTCTATCTTTACTAAATCTTACAGTTTCTGACCATTTTCTCTTATTCTTGTATCTCCAGGCAGGCAAGGGAGTCTGAACAGCCCAGATAGGAGTCTACAGTGACTGAATGACAGCCAGCATTTTCTCTTCCTGACCCAGGTGAGTAGGGGTTGAACAAAGTGGTCCTCTGCCTGGGTGAATTAAAGGAATGTTCCTGAAAGCTCTTCCATGACATTAAACAACAGCTCTCCAAGCAGGAAGGGAAAAAAGGGATGATTTCACCTAAGTAAATTAACAAGATTATTTGTTCCATTGGTACATGTGATTCTGTTTCCTGATACTCCTGAGGTAGTCTGGGAAAAACCTGGTGTCTTTGCTTTTATTTTTACGGAGGGAAAAGACATCATGTCACTGACTTACCTAGTTTGGCATCTTTCCCGGGAGCTGATCCCAGGAGATGGGATATCTCACCTGCCTATCAGGGAACAGCAAACTATCACAGTCCCACGCCTTTTGCAAGGACGTTTTGTGGCTTAAAAAACACAGAGCTTGTGGATTTTGTTTTGAGTCGAAGTTGGGCCCGAAAAACCTCAGTGAAGTGGTCCCTGGGGCGAGAAAGTGGTACAGTCAGCAGGCTGCTGTTGCAGTCTGCGGGGGAGGGCGGCTTCCTTCGGTTCTAGAATGTTTTGGGGTTTCTGAGAGACTGTGGCTTTCTTGGCCTTCGGGTGTGGACGACGTGTGTCTGGGGACAGGAGAAGCAGCACTGAGCCCTCACAGTGGGCACAGAACATTTCTTCATGGTTTTTAGTGTTTGGCAGAAACTGGCTGATAATTTGTCCTTAGTGCAAAGTAAATCTGTGAAAGGAGAGAAAAATAAGAAAAAACACACATACAAAGATTATCCTTTGTAAGTGAACGAGCACAATTTCTATAATGGAAGATGCTATGTATCTACTGAGAAAGGTTTCATAATAATTAATAATAGTTGATATCCACGGAACACTGATTGTGTATTGGACACTGCAAAGTATTCGTGTTAAACTGAACTATCAGTCACAGTTCTTCACTCCTGCTTAGCGGTGTCATGTATGTCCCCACCCCTGCCATGGCTGCCTGGTGGGTGGTGAAAACTCCTCCATCGCTTGACTTTGGGTTCAGACCTATGACTTGCTTTGGATAAGGTGATGTTAGTGCACATGATCCCTTCAGGGCCTTGGGGGAGAGCAGGAGGAGGAGCCTGCCGCTGATGGCTCCTGCTGTCACCATGAGAGGGACCTGGTTCATGCAGCTAGTGGGTGGATGGGAGAAGGATGAGAGATACATGTAACAAACCTAGACCGGACCGACAGCTTGCAGGCGAGACCAGCCAGGGCCAAGCCAGATCAGCTGACCTATAGGTGCTGAGCCAACTACACGTGATTGTCATTCTAAGTCCCCAAGTTTAGAGGTGTTTTGCTCTGCAGTATTGTTTTGCAACAGTTGAATGCAATGTTTCACATGCATTGTCTCATTTAATCATCCCAGCAGGACTATCGGGTAAATAGGATTCTTACTACTACACAAGACGGTAGAGCCTACAGGAGTTTAAACACCTGCACAATATTCCCCAGCTAGTAAGTGGCACAGCCAGATCTAAACAGAGACGGTTTTGACTCCAGAGCTGGGGCTCTTATCAATCATATCATTCAGAACACCAAGCAATCACCCAGCTAGCCAACTAACCAATGTGTGCCAAGCATAGCTCGGCAGAGCAAAGGAACAGGTCTATAGAATGTGGTCACTGCCCTCCACAAAGGTACCCGGTAGATGAAGCCATAAGACACAAATAATTCCTCTGTGTTCTAATCTTCGTTACTTACTCTAACAACTCTAGGTAATTAAGTTCCTCAATTTTTTCCCCTTGGCCCTGTTTTCCTCATCCATGAAGCAGGGAATTTCTCCGGGACCACCACCACCACACACATTCTAGAGGCAGTATTCAGACTGGACTGGTCCATGCAGTCCTGGGCTGGAAGAGATTCAGTGAGGCCCCAAGTAGCAGATTTTTCTTCTATAAAGCAAAATTGTTTCAAGCTTTGCCTGAGTGCCTCTCAGAGAGCTCTGGTTGCTTTTCTTTCTTCTTTCCAGAAGAGATTTGAATAGACTTGAAGAAAAACTTTTTCACAAACAGAGGCTGTTGTCCGTTGTAAATAGGACTGTCAGTAAGAACAAAAATTGAGGTAACATCGTCTTTACCCCAAATCTGTGATGACAGTATGTTTTCCTCTTTATACTTTCTCTCACCTTCAGGTCGTGAAGGCAAAAAATGCTTTATATCTCTTTATAACTCATCATTCCTTTGAATGCGCCTTGCCTCTTTTTTTTCTTTCTGTGAAGAAATCAATGTCTTCTATTAGCTGTCAGAATCCTATTTCATTTTAACAGCACTTGGGAATAGGCCACACACAATGGGCCTAGAGTTTTCACTGCTGATTCTTTTCTTCTTCAGGCCCCTTCCCTAAGCCTATTATAAAATCCAACCTCTCTTAAAGCCCCACAGGAAACTTTCTGAGGTATTCTCACATTTCAGAAAAGGTGCACATTTTATCTAGAGATTCCTGCTGTGGAAAAGGAATTTGAGCTCTTCATCTCCCTCATCTCCGCTAAAGTGGCCAGTGTTCTCCTTGAGAACAAGGCAAGGATTCCTCTCTAGGCTGCTGGCTTTGGAACAGGGCCAGCATGGAAGCCTGGGGGTCACAGGTCTGCTGCAGTTTCTCAGCCAGTATCTCCTGAAGCCCTTGTGGATGGTGATGGAAGAGGTGCCCCTGGTGTAGCTCTTGGCCCCACATTCTCCCTGCCATGAAAATATGAGGCTTTGAGGCCACTTGGGAAAGGAAGAAGACAGAGGAAGTGTGAAAGCTCAGCTTGTACCCTCTTTCTCCACAAAGCTTCTTTTGGCCATGCTGGCCCCAATGGATCCCTCCTGTCTCAGTCTCCAAACTTGTATTATTATTGTAATATTTGCTCCAACATGCTACCGCAGTCCATCTTGAACTCTTCAACAAATAGTGATGTGAGTCTTTTTAGCGAAGGCTAAAGTGTGACCTCTCAAGGATGTCTACTATTATAAATAGGGCTTCCTAGAAGTTCCCAAATCCCTTAAGCTGTTGTGGGCTGAATTGTACCCTACAAAGTTTTAGTGTTTTCCAAAGTTGGTATCCTAACCATTGGTATGTGTAAATGTGACCTTATGTAGAAATATTTCTTTGAAGATGTAATAATAACCTAAATGAAGATGAGGTCATGTCAGAATAGAGTAGACCCTTAAAGACTGGTGTCCTTATACGAAGAGGAGAAGACAGGTACAACAGAGTGAAGAGAAAGCCACATGAAGACACTGACATCAGAGGGAAGCTGGCCATGTGATGACAGGTGCAGAGACTGAAGTTATGCAGCAATAAGCCAAGAAAAGCCAGGGATTGCCAGCAACCACCAGAAGCTAAGACAGAGAGCATGGCCTTATCAAGACTTTGATTTTGGACATCTGGTCTCCCAAACTGTAGAGAATACATTTCTGTTGTTTTAAGCTATTTAGCTCCTTATAGTCTCTTACTGTAGCCCTAGGAAAGTAATACACGCCCTCTCTGATGACAAGAATAATAACGGAAATACAATTTATTAAGCACTCACCAGATTACCAGACAATATACTTCACATATACTATCTTATTTGATCCATGTAGAAACTTACTTGTAGGTATAACTATTTTTCTTTTAAAACCAGAGCGTTCCAGAGAGGCTTGGTAACTGGCTTGACATCACATAGCTGAGATGTAGATGATGGCTGGAATTTGAATGTTGCTTCAGGGCTTCTAAAACTCTGCCACCAAGGGAATGACTCTCTTATACTGGTGATGGGAGAGGAGGAGGGCACATGAACAGATCTTCCTTGAAAAGAACATCTTCATTTGCTCACAGGGGGTTAGGCAGACACCTATTTTCGGGTTAGGTAGACACCTTTGCGACTGACAGAGGCTCAACCATGGCTTCTTGCCTGATCTTGGCAATCATGAGATCCAAAGTCTGCTTTTCAATGGTCCTCAGAACCCTGGAATCATGCTGGATCCTGGGGTCCTCCTGCTTGAGAGTGGGGGACTTGAAAGAAGAGCAGAGGATCGTGGTGGCCTATATTGGGAGGGTGTTCCAGGCCTGTGTTTAGCAGCTCATTTAGATAATGACCATGAGCCCAACACCATGGCATGGCTTAGCTCACAGTTTTCTTTCTTATTATAAAACAATGAAGGCTTGTTGTATTAATCAGCAAACTGGATCCCGGCCGAAGCACACACAATGCTTATAATTAGGGGCAACTTGGAAAAGAGATCTCAATTTGCCTCGGCCTGTTCAACAGAAACTATGCTTGGAAATTTGAAGGGACAGTTATAAGCTTGTTTCTTTGTTGTCAGCTGTGTCTAGGTTGAAAGGATAATATGTTGCCCCCAAAAGAAAGTTTAAAAACAATTTCAATATTGCTGACAAATACGGTTTCTGTCAGAGTTTGGTTTCCTTGAGGCCAGGGCTGTATTGTACTCACTTCTGTATCCTCAGTTTTTAGCTGCGACTTATGTTGTAATCAGTAATATTTGCTGAACAAATGAAAACACAAAATTCTATTCATCTGGAAGAATATTCCTGAGTAGAAAGTTTGCTGACTCAAATATTCATCTGTAGCAACTCTGAATCTAAGTGCTGTCTTGGTTACGTTCCACATTCTTTTTCTTGCCTTCTCTACCCCTCATTCCCTCAATTAAAAAACAACAACCCAAGAATGGTGCCCATAAGAGGTTTGCTTTTGTTTTTTAATCATTATGAACATAATTTCTAGAATATGCTTGGTAGTAAATATGTCTAGATAAAATTTTTTTTAAAAATTTAAAATTTTAAATTAAATTAAAAAAATTTGCTAGATACTTAGAAAGAGTTTAATAGTCTCTACCATGGAAAAGGTAATTCTGGTTTAGAATTTAAGTCATTAACAATTTAGATGGCATTGAAAGGAAGCAAAATGGCCTGGAGGCCACCTTCCGTGGAATTCACCCCTGATTCTACAGGATGGGTATAGGGTGTGTGTTTATTGTGTGGCCGGTTGACTGAAAAGAATCCAGGCACTGAATGACTTGTTTTCAAAGCATTTTAGAAGGCTCGGGGGTCAGGGCGGGTGGTAGGTTCTTTAAGTCAGGGAATTTCTTGAAGCTGCTCTTCATGGTGTAAATGTGGCTCTGTCTTCAGGAGAAGCTAGTAAGTAGCTTTTGTTGCCCCAATAATTGTTGGTGAGTGGAATTCATTGCGATTTGCATCCACTGACATCCAACTATTAGTCACCATCTCCCCAGTGTGGGATTTCAAAATAAAAATACCATGAATGCATTTAACCTAGTCTTGATTATTGGAGAATGCACTGTCCAGTGATAAAACAGTTAAGACTATCTACATAATTTAAAAATAACAGCCCACAACACTGAGCCTGGTCAATCAAGACTATAATGCTGCTTCGATTATATAAAAATCAACACATTACGGAAAGATGCTATCTAGCCTTGACATTTGAAAACCTGGTACCATAGAAGGTGATGAGATGACATGAAGAAAAGAGGGTCTCAAACTGGCTCATTGATCTAGAACAGGGTGCCTCTCAAACTGTAATGTACATCCAAATCACCTGGGGATCTTGTTTACGTGCAGTAGGTCTGAGGTGAGGCCTGAGACCCTGCATTTCTAACACGCTCCCAGGTGATGCTGAGGCAGCCAGTCCAGGGACCAATAACACCTCTGAAAATGAGCCCTAGGTAGTAGCTTCTTTGGGAGTTTCCAATAAGGTCAATGATAGCCACCCTCAAGTTCAAGTTAGTAAGAGAGACACTGCATGTGACAATCCCATCTAAAGCATTTTCTCCCTCAGTGTATTGCATTCAGAATTTCCAGCTCAGCTCTCCCTCTTGGCTCCACATCTGTGTAGAAAACCAATCACGGGACACTCCTACCTAAATGATTCATAGTCACCTCCACAAACATGTCCCAAACAGAACTCATTTCCTTTCCTCATTCTAAAACCATTTCATGGGGATGGGGGGGGGGCTGTCTCAGTGAATGGCAGCCTCCTCTACTCAGCTGGCCATGTTGGAAATCTGGGCTTATCTTCCCTTTTCTTCCCCCAAGAACAGATCTCCCTGTCAAGTAATTCCTGAACCCGCTGACTTCTCCCTACCTGCACACCACCCTAGTTCATGATGCATACACTCTGGCTTGGGGGACAGCTACGGTCTCCTGGCTGGTCTCCCTTATCTATCATCCACATGGCAGCTGGCATGACTTTCTCATCTCCATGCCCCCGTTGGGAACACTTTAAGGCTCCTTCTGCTCTAGGATAAAGTCCACACCCATCAGCATGCATCACAAGCTCTAGCTTTCTTTTCCAGCTCTAGATTTCTTTTCCAGCTCTACCATTCTTAACTTCCCATGACATTCATACTTGAGTTAGACTCCTGTGCCATGACATTGTATTCTTCCTGGTTACTGCAGAAACAGAAAGCCTCTCAGGAACCTCTTACCTGACTTGTCTACACATCATTCACTTCCTCTATAGGCCTTTCCTACTCTCCCCAGTTTACAGTCCATGACCTTTTCAAGAACTCCAGTAACATTCTTACCTACCTTATCAATGTCACTGGGTTGCAGCTTTGTTCCTTTGTTCCTTGTTTAACATTATGTTTAGCATGTAGTCAGTCAGAGCCCAACAAATATCTGCTGAATACGTGCATGATTTGTAAACACGCAACCTCTAAGGAAAATCTTCTGAGGTATGAAGTCTAATGGCAGTCTCCATTGAATGCCAGCCCCCTCAGTACTTGGAAGGAGGCAAGAAACAGAGGAACAGAACACAGGCTTCACTACCTCTAATCATTAAGAATCTTTAGAAAAAGACTACCATTGTGTATGACCAACGTGCTTCGAGACAGGTCAAGAGTTTTTCACTTAGCTAATGATGTCTAATAGTCAGTTCTGTAATTAGGGACAAAGTAAATTTACCCTGATTGTCTAAATCCCAATTTCGGGACTACATCTACAAGAGGCATCCTCTGCTTTGTAATGATGTAAGCAGACTGTCAAAAAATCCTCTCCCTGCCTGAACACCTTCTCCCTAGATTTTTGACTTAATTTTAAAATCTCACATAGTATTGAGGCCCCAAATGTCAATGAAATGGACATTAGAGTTCATGCTTATGCTTGAACCCATTCATTTGTAAATAGATTAAAAAAAAAAACTGTAGTCTATTGAAATGAAGTAAGTTTCCCAAGGGAGGTAACTAAACTGAATTGTTGACGGATTTTTTTTTCTTTTTAAATGTACTTACTACCTGCTATTTAAAATCTTGACAACAACTTTGGAAGGCTTGTGTTATTATTCTCTTTATATCCAAAAGGAAACAGGCTCAGAGTGTTAAATAATTTGCCAAGATCACATAGATAGAAAGAGGCTGCAACTGGATCCAAAACCACTGCTGTCTGATTCCAAAGCTCGATTCTTTTCACCCCCAGGGAAGTGGGGCATGTGAGCAGGAGACCTAGCTTGGTGCTCTGGCTCTGAAATCAGCCCAATGGGTCTTCACAAAGAGGCCACTTAGCCTTTCCAGGCTGCAGCTCAACAGACTTAAAATGATGAAGGTGACCATGTGTCGTTTAGATTGGGATGCTTTCTGAAAGTGGAAGTTGAATGCTGCAGATAACAGTGATCTTCCTCTATTCAGGTGTCCTTCCTTATGTTTTTGGGTCCATTTTCATGTTACCCCAACCCCTTCCCCATGCTAAATCCCAGCATCCCTGTTCTGTAGCCTTTAATACCCAGAGATTCTATCTTCAGCTAATCTTGGCCAATGGCTGAAGAGTGTGAGAGTGTGAAAACCTAGCTCACGGGCCCTCAGGAACAGACAGATCTGACACACAGCTTACACCCTGGAGCTCCCCTGTGGGACCGGTCTGAAACAGCAGCCTGGCTATGTTTGGTCCTCTTCTGTCTTAC
This sequence comes from Suricata suricatta, assembly GCF_006229205.1. Taxonomy (NCBI): domain Eukaryota; kingdom Metazoa; phylum Chordata; class Mammalia; order Carnivora; family Herpestidae; genus Suricata; species Suricata suricatta. Next base: position 122,430,333 of record NC_043705.1, on the reverse strand, counting down.
TTCTCCTATTCCCTTAATGGTTTTCCTCGGGAACACTTCCTAAATGAATCCCTTGCACACATATTTGTACCTCAGAGCTGGTTCTGTGGAACCTGACCTAAGACCGTGGTGCTGGATGGATAAGAGAAGGCCATTCAGCACTTGACTGGCTTCCCGAGAAAGGCTGGAGCATCTCTCAGAAATTTCTGAAAACATAGAGGTGATTCTCATCTGTATGGGATGTCATCACTGTGAACGTGCTTCGAGACAGGAAAATGGATGAAATAGTCCCTCAAGGAATTAGAGTCAAACCTCACCAGATCAGCAGACAGCTTGCTCTGAGAGGAGTTGGCTGGCCTCTTCAGCATTAAAATTCCTGGCTCAATATAGGGGACTAAAATTACCCACAGTTGATTCATACAGGACACCTTCTTTATGAAATGCTCTCCCCACCCGCCCTGCGGGAAAAGGCATTCACCCACCAGCATTCTTCTTGCAGGCCTGCTGGCCGCATTTCTGGAGTTCTGGAGGTCTGGCTTCATGATCACACAGGCATCGGTCTTCAGTTGTGTTGTCCTCCGAGGAGACACAACGCACAGTCCTCTTCTGAATGCCACCTCCGCAGGAAGCCGTGCACTGAAAGAGAGGGGTGCGCAGAGAGTCACGGCTCTTCCCCGGGGCCACCAGCGGGAGGCTAGCAGAGCACCTCTAACCCCATTGTGCTCAAGGAGGGGAAAGTCTCCATGATCAGAAGTCGTTTTGAAGGAGTCAGAGAATAAGGCACTAAAAACTTGAAGATGTGAATTTAGGCAGAGTCTATAGTACTGACTATGTGGATCGAATTTGGCTTAATTGACTGTTGGTTTCTTCGAGGAATGCGGACAAAGTTTCAACTGCAAGCAAAGTAGAATAAAATTTTGTTTCTAGGCCCTGGTGCCTTTGGAATCCAGTTTCTCTGAACTAGATTTGATTGGAGGCTGGGAATCAGACACTGAGGAAAGAGAAGTGGGAGAGGAAACCATGGAGGAATGGAGAGAGAATCTAGAATGGGTCCAGCTGGACCATGTGGGGCCTCAAGTCACACAGTCAAGGTTCTACTGCAATGTCATCCAGCAGCTGCCAGGAAGAAGGGAGGTATTCCGGCCTGTGAAAGTAGCTCACTGGGAATGTGAGAACATGTGTCTGAGTTTACCACATATACTTTTGAAAAAATTCTTTAACAAAAAATATATTATTTAATAAAATTCTTTAATAAAAATTTAATATATAACATATATGATATATTTAAAATATGTATTTTATAATTATATATAGTATAATTGTAATATAAAATATATTTTAATATATTTTAAATATATCATTATATGTGATATATATATATGCATTCTCATGGCTGTGTAACCATCACTTCTAACCATCTCTAGAACTTTTTTATATTTCCAAATTGAAACCCTGTAAGAGTGCCCCATCTCCCAGCCCCACCACTAGTGCCCAACAACCACCATTCTATTTTTCATCTTTATGAATTTGACTATTGTATGTACCTCATATAAGTAAGATTGTCCCTGGCTTACTTCAATTAGCATAATCTCTTCAAGCTTCCTCCACATTACAGCATGTACTGGAATTTCTTTTCAGGTGGAATAATATTCCACTGTATGCATATACCACACTTTGTCCATCTGTCTGTGGATGGGTACTTGGGGTGCTTCCACCTTTTGGCTACTGTGGACCACAGATACTCTAATGGTTAACATTCCATTTCATGTTTCATTACTTTTATTATTATCTATATTATATAATTAAAACTTCCTAGAGGGCAGAAATGAGAAATAACTACTGAGCTGAGTAAATAAAAGTGTGCTACAGGGGACAATGGGAAGAGGAAAGGAAGTTAATCAAGCCAGAATTCGATCAAGATTTTGGACCAGAATTCTGGAGATGGGCTTTTCCACTCACTGCATATTTTTCTAGATCAATTGCTCAACACTCTTTTTCTTCCTCTGTAAAATAAAGTTGGTACATTAAAAAATTCTTTAATAAAGATAAATTATTTTTACGAAAAACTTCCTTTTCTCCTTTCTGCTCCTAAGGGTCTGATGGGACAAGCCTGGGCTGGTCCTGGGTGCTGGAGCCCTGCTGGCCCTCTTGTCCAGGGCAGATGAAGATGGAAGAACTAATTCCAAGCCAAGCACAAATATAAGCAGAGAGATCACTGTCCATGCATTAATTAGTCAATTAAAATGATTTGTGATAAAGAAGGTGCATGATTCTGTGTTGTACTTAATTGGAGGATTAAGCAGGAAGCATGGTTACTGATTTGGGTTTGGTGAATTGCGGTGAGTTTGGGGCTTTAGAGAGAAGGTACACCTCTCTTAATGCTGAGTTCCACTTCTTTGGAACCAGTGAGAATGAGGAATCTTTGTGTAGAACTGAGCACTCCAAAATACTGATGGGGCTAAAGCTGATTAGGGCCCTGTTAAGGTTACTGAGTAACTGAACTGACCATACCCTAAGCTGAACTGCACACTAGTCTCATTCGGTCCTGGATGTGCTATCCAATAGGAGCCCAAGGGTTCTCTTCAGCCTAAGTTGGCCTGTTTGAAAATGTTGACTCCCAGGTTTGCAGATGATCAGCAAAGACTCACTCTGTGGGAAGCTGTAAAACTCTGTTGTTGCTACCATTCAACCAACATGGATGGATTGGAGAAATATGAAGAGGAGGAACCATTAGATGTTTCAAAACTAACGCAAGCATCTTCACTGAATAGTTTTCTTACTTACTACTAATAGATGGTAGGCTGGGTTCTAAGTGCACAGGAAATATCCTTAAGTTCAGTCATGTGAAGTAAGATTTGTATTTTGCTTTTACTAGTGTAGAAAGAGGTCCACCTCTCTCCTGACTTTAGTTTTTCTTACAGCATTAATGGGCATGGAGACTCACATTCTTCAGATTTGGAAAATTTTCTTATATTAATTCTTTGATTGCCTCATTTCTATTCCATCTCTATTCTCCTTTTCTGAAATCTTATTTCTATGTCATACCTCCTGGTCTGATCCTCTAATTTTCTTATCTCTAATCATATTTTCTTTTTGTCTTTGTTCTACTTTTTTTTTTGAGAGATTTCTTCACATTATTTCCCCAATCCTTCTACTTACTTTTTAAAAAATCTTTGCTATTATAAAAATATTTAAGATCTCCTTACAGTCTGTGAATATTCTTTTTATATAGCTTCAACAGGAAGCTAGGTCATGAATGTTGTCTTTACTTCTCTGAAGAAATTACTTATGGTTTTTTGGGGGGGAAGTTTGATGTGCCTTTCAAGATCTCTGTTCCTTGGAATTTCTTTTGTTCTGTTTGTTACTTTGTCCTTAGTGTGATAGATTTTCTCAAATGTCCAGTAATCCTAGCCTATCTACTTAAGATGATGTACCTATGAGCTGACTGGAAGTTTCATGGATGGTAGTTATTGTGAGGTAGCTTTAAACAAGGCATTCAGGAGGAGATCGATTATGTGGATTTTTTTCTCTTGAGGCCAACTGGGTTCCCTGCCTTTGTGGAGTTCTGTCAGAGAAAGGAGGACACTATTTACTGCGTGTATTTCACTTAACTATTGGTGAGATCAGCTCTTTTGTTCCCACCGACTGTGACTGATTCCAAGGTCTCTCTTGGTTTACTTCTCCAGCGAGAAGACCTCCAGACTATGGTCAGGATGTAGGAAAGTTCTAAAGACCCAAATGCCTCTCTTACTAGCTTTCAACCACCTCCCATTTCCCCGTCCCTCACTGCTGCCTCACAGGTGCCTGGACTCCGTGCTATGGAGTTTTTAGCATTGTCTGGCATGCTAAGTCAACTATAAGTTTGCCTGTCTGCTTCTAGTTTCCAAAATTTTGTTGATTCCTTCTCTGATATTGTTTCCATCCTCTGGTCTTTGTGGATTTGAGGCACTTTTAATTTTTTATCTCTTCTATTTAATGCAGTTTGGGGAAGAGAGGCAAATGTATTTGTTCAATCCATCCACACGTGTTCCTTGGGCTCTATAGTTCTCATTTTTCACTTGATAATAGGTCTCAGAGGTCAAGAGTAATTCCGGAGGCCGGCTTGGTAGGTGTTAGCCACCTTTCATGGCCCTTGTCTTTGATATGCACAATTGATGAATTTTTGATAAATTGTTCTTCCAAGGAAACTAACTCACGTCCACCTCCAAAAGGTAGTAACTTCTAACTCTCTCTAAAAGTATTTGAATTTCTATTGTTAGGAATCTGTACAACTCAGAAACATAGTCTAACTCATTCTTAAAATGGCTGTACTCTAGTAAATTAATAGACTGGTCAGCTCTTCTATCAAAGGATATTTGGTTATTTTTTAGGAATTGCTGTTATAAACAACATGGCAATGAACATCTTTATCATCATCTAGGATTACATTTAATGGAATATTTGTGGGCTAAATTATTACAGGTAGGACTGCTGTGTCAGTCTAGGTATTTTAAGTTTCTCATTGATTTTATTACTTTCTGTTCTAACTCCAGACAGATGATTATAACCAAGTTTCTGGGCACTCTCTTTCCCGTCTCCGCTTTGAGCCAGAGTTCCTTCCTCCAAAGTCTCTGGTGCCAGTTTGCACGCACTCAGGATCCGTGAAGCTGTTATCAATAAGGGGTCTGTGCGTGCACCTCCATTCTTGGAGATCAGAATATTGTGGCTTTTAATTCTTCTCAGTGTGATGGTTGCGGGCATGTGGAGGTAACAGTGTTCCCTACTTCTCTGCCATCTTGCCCCTTTTCTCCCAAATTGGGATGCTTTTGACAATTTTCTTTTCTCTGTGAGTTCCCTAAGAACAGAATATGCTTCACACATCATTACTATAATATTTACTGGGCAATCCAATCCTCTTTCTTGCCAAAAAGAAATTGTCAAGCTTTCCTTTACAATAAATAATAAGGTATGAGAGCCTCAAGGAACTGACAGACTTAAAAATGTTCATCTATGTGGGCACCTGGGTGGCTCAGTTGGTCAAGCATCTGACTCTTGGTTTTGGCTCAGGTCATGATCTCACAGTACATGGGTTTGAGCCTTGTGTTGGGCTCTGTGCGGACAGCATGGGGCCTGCTTGGGATTCTCTGTCTCTCTCTCTCTCTCTCTCTCTCTCTGTCTCTCTCTCTCTCTCTGCCTCTTCCCAGTTCATGAACGTCTCTCAAAAATAAATAAACATTAAGAAAATGTTCATCTCTATTTATTAATCTTCTCTGGGATTTTGTATTCCTGAATGGGCCCAAATTTATAACATTTTCATAGTAGTTCATGTGGTATCAATTATTTTCTTCTAATGGTCGCATTTGATTTGGTTAGTGATGCTTATATTGTTATATAGGGTTCCAGGTATTTTTGAAGAACCTAATCCTGAAACACGTATTTATTTGTTGGGTAAAGCCTGTTCAGGTTCTGAAATCAAAGATAGATGAAGAAAATTGGTTTTGGAATAACTGAATTTCTAGCAAATAGGAAATAAAGTCACTGTCCAAGGGAGATATTGTAAGATGCCCAAATGTAAACTGATTAAATTATATTTACAAGGGAAAAAGTACAACTGCATATGACATTTTCTGCTGTTCACATGACCCATGGGGACAAAGTGAAAGCCAGGTATTGGCTGTGGCAGAGAGTTTAGCAGGTTGCAGAAACAAAAGCTTGGCCCGACACCAGTATCTTCTTTGGCAATTCATTATGAATCAGTAGCAGACGCCAAGGAAGATAGGGAATTCATAGAAAATATGATGTGCCCTGTCTGTCATTCTTCTTTGTCTATCGGAAATTTTCTAAGCTATGAATATAATAAAATATGTATTTTTAATTTTTTTGCAGGTTAAGTGATTAATGCACAATGTTCCTTTAGCAAAGAAAAATCATCTTGTTCTTCCTGATTAGAGCAGGTGTTACTCAGAGACCAGCACAATCTTGAGTTGGATGTACCAGAAGAAGCCTTTTCCAAGAGCACATGCCAGAGCGTGAATTGATCACAGCTGTGCAGAGCAACTATACAGCAATGAATAATGAGAATCACCAAGGATACAGGAGCTTAAACATATCTGGGGGCATAATGCTTGACAAAATACTGCATTGGCCTGTGTTATAACTATGAAAATATACAAGAACAAGTTACATTACAAAATATAAACAGTTGAAGGATTTGTATATCAAATCCTCTTGGCTCCCCATGTATCTAAGTTGTTGGCCATTAATCTGCTCCAGTTGAGATAGTAACTTCATGAAACATAGTCCACTGGCCTGCACCTCCCATGCCCATGCTGTGTGCCTCTCACTTTTTGATTCTGGGCTTTTCTGGCTAAAACATGAGACACGGTGGGGGCTGCCCAATGCCCACACATGAATAACCTAGGACAACAGGGAACATTAGCCATCTGAGAGAAGACTTTTGACCCAATCCTACAAGATAGGAGCCAGTAAATCATCTCCTCCCTTCTTGCCACTGGACAAACTACCTAAGAAACAGTAGTTCATATAGCTAGCTTCTAGAAGGCCTTCTTTTGAGAGCAAACCACCAGTTGTTCCTGACACCAAGTAATAGTCAGTTAAGACAAGTGGTCAGCCTGGTAATGAACCACCTCATATTTGATCCACGCCTCCCGTGTCTCCTTCCTTTTTCCTATCACCCCTGATTTTCTGGTGTTGTATTTCCTAATAAAGTGTTAGATTTGGTCTCAAGACTCTATTTTCTAGATAATCCAGGATACGACAAATCAAAGTGCTGGGGGAATCTGTGGGAGAATTTTCTTTGTTTTCAGAGTCACTGATACAGTTATTTATATAACAACTAAACTTCGTGAGAATAATAAATCGTTCTCTCATTTACAGCTTAATTGTTTATTTGTCTCTCCATCAAACAGACTGGCCATCTGGCAAACTGATCTGTAAGTTGACAAGATCTAAAACTCAGGAAATTGGGCTGAGCCTCAAGCTTCAGGGCATTAACAGCTCCTGTTTGGTTCAGGAAAAAGCACAGGATCCAAGGTATCGAGACCCAAAATTGCCTGTCCTTGGGCTTTGTGCCTCTAGGATAATGTTGGTATTTGATCTGTTTTGTATTGAATGTATTTGAAGTTTTCTCTTCAAGATAGTAAATAATGAGCACAGGTCAGCTAAGGCTGAACTTTTAGCAGATTTAAAGGAATTAACGTCAGAAGAGTACTAGAACTAAATCAATGGATATGTTGAATGTTTACAATGGATATATATTACCTTTGAAATCAAAAGAAAAGAAACACTATTTTTTAAAAGACCAAAATAAATGGAAGAGAATATAACTGACTCTTACCAGGTCCCAGTTCCCAGTGGCCCAGTGACAACAAGGGTGGCCGTTGCAGGCTGCAGTGGACGTGGGCCTTTTCGCCCAGTCACAGAGACCTCCTGGACAAGTCACGCCTCTCTCCTGAACTCCGCCCCCGCAGGACCTGGAACACTGATATACCACAGGGATGAAGTTAGGTGACAATCACATGGTGACATTTTCAGTGATAAGGGAAGACCCTTTTATAATCATTTTTATTGTGGACAATGTTGTTAAGAATATTAGTATCTATATTGGAATCTATATTGGAATCTCAACATATATGCCAGGTTCCTCACAATGACCAAATAGCAGTGGTGAAACAAAACTTAAAGAGAAAAGAAATTGATAAAGGACATTCTAAGGATACAAGGAAGAGAAAAAAAATTAGAAGATGCTAAATAGTTCAATGGAAAACAGCATGTCAAACAGAAGGGATATTGGTTAAAAACCTAAATGAGAGGTCATGCCAGAATGGACATTATGTTATTTGTATCTATAAACCAAAATGTAAGATGTAGATGTTTTTCTTGTGATTGGTTCTGACAGTCCAAACAGGGAGCATATATTTGTGATACAATTATGTTAATCCCTTCTTAAAATGGGATTCAGTCTTCCTTTCCCACTACATAGAGCTTTAGAATTAAATTTGTCCATATCCAGAATAGGGAAATTGATGGGTCTGCCCAGGGGTCTGATGCATTGGCTCTAATGCTCACAAGATAAATTTGAGATGACAGGCTGGATTCCTAAAGGGGTGCAACTCTAAAACGTGTCAGGTTTTTGCTCACTAGTATAATTTTATAAGATTTATTGTCTCATTTTCATAAGGTTTCTAGGAGGAAATTAAATAATCCACCAAGAATCTTTGAAAGGTACTAGAGGGACACTTAGGTGGCTCAGTTGGTTAAGCATCCAACTCTTAGTTTCAACTCAGGTCAAGATCTCATGGTTCGTGATTTCAAGCCCCACATCAGGCTCTGCACTGACAGTGTGGAACCTGCTTAGGATTCTCTCCCACCCTCTCTCTCTCTCTGCTCCTATTCCACTTCTGCATGAACTCTCTCTCTCTCAAAATATATAATTAAACTTAAAAAAAGTACTTTGAGGGGCACCTGGATGACTCAGTAGGTGAACCATATGACTCTTGATTTTGACGCAGATTCCAACCTCATGGTTTAGTTAGCGAGATCAAGCCCCATGTCAGGCTCTGCACTGACAGTGTGGAGCTTGCTTGGGATTTTCTCTCTCCCTCTCTCTCTGCCCCTCTCCAGTGCACTCTCTCTCTCTCCCTCTCTCTCACAAAAATAAACAAACTTGAAAAAATAATTTTTAAAAAGAATCTTGAAAAATCTTAATTATTGTGTGGAAACAACAACAAATAATTATGGTTGCCAACATCTCCCCCATGATATCAGACATGACGTGTATGGTGGTACCATAGGAAATAGGGTAATTGCATATAATTAATCCTTTCTGTTCAATGAAAGAATTAAGCTACTGATTTCACAATTTTCCAACACTGTGAGTCAACATGGATTTTTCCCACGTATTCTCTTTTTAATCCTATATGAGGAGAGAAGGGACGGGTTCCCCCATTTGAGATCATTCTACCTACATGTGTATTTATAGATTCAGGGCCACCTGGCCAAGTAATCTTTATAGAAGAAGGTAAAGAAAGTTATATTCTCCAAGTGTGGTCTCCAGACCAGCATCTTCTAGGTACCTGTTAGAAATGCAAAATTTAGGCTCCGCCCCAGACCTCCAAACTGGACACTCTGGGAATGGGGTCCAGCCATCTGTGCATTAAGAAACCCTGCAGATGATTCTGAAGTGAGCTAAAATTTGAGAAGCTTTGGTGGAGGGACATTCCCACAGCTGAAATGCCGCTTCCGTGCAGGTAGTATGGTTGGCTGGCATAGCAAAGGGGTCCACAGTATCCTCATGATGGGAGCCTGTTAGATAGTGAGTATAGACAAAGCAGCATCATGCATCAAGGAAAGCACCTAAGGGTGCTCAGACCCTCAAAAGCTCAAGAGAAATATTTTTGAAGTTTCTATCTCCTCTGCTTCCTCAGAAGTAAGTCTTCAAACTACATGTTTTTCTCAGAGCAGAGTACTACTTTAGAAAGGAGGGTTGTGGGAGACCTTCATGGGATAGTGCCTCATTAGGGCTCCCAGAAGCTACTGAGGAACCATGGAGAATATATCTCTTTCATAACCAGAATGCAGAGCTGACTGCTCATCTTTAAAAACCTGCAAATGTCATTTCTCTGACAAGGTGATCTAGGCCTCTCTGCAAAATCCTGGATTCTCAAAGCTGTCACCAGACTTATCATACACAGAGGGCTCAGATGCCCAAGTCCAGAGCATGGGAGTAGCAGGTACTTTATTGCCCCAGAGCTGAGCAGGTAAGAAGGAGAAAGAGGGACAGTGGTGGCTGTTGCTCTAGAAAACACCAGTATTGGCCTAGAGCCTCAGCAATAAGCGTGGCTGCTTGACCCTGTAGGCACTACGTAGCTGGAGGTGGGCTCAGTCTTCCGTAAGCTTTGACTCTAACTCTGTGTCCTATATTTGTGGTTCACTACCTTCCTTTCCAGGACATGTGGGAGGTTTGTTTCCCCCAAAGTAGTTATTAATTCACTCTCTCTCCTCAGTTTACTCTTTGTTCAATGTTTACTGGATTAATGTCTATGGCAGAAAGCGGACTGGCACGGGAGTCTGTCTTATGCTTAAACTGATATTCCCCCATTTATTTTCTAGCTGTGTGACCTCATGTAAGTTTCTTAATCTCTAAATCTCTAAATCTCAATTTCTTCACCTATAAATGGGATTAATAAAGCCTACCATTCAGGTTGTCATGAAAATTAAACCAAGTATGGTAGGTAAAATGCCTAGCCCATGGACACACTCAAAATATGCTGGGTTCCTTTTTTTTCCTCCTCTTTCTACCACTCATGGATATGGTTGGGAGTATTTCTTTTTTCAGCTGTTGAGGTATTTGCATACTGGCAAGTGAGATTATTATACTTCACCAAAGAACAGTCCCTTTGTCTTCATGTGCTAAAGTAGGACAAAGACCCAGCAGAGCCTGGGCCCTCACAAAACAGAGGACATGAAGATAGGCACAAACACACTTCCTTTTATTTCTGTAAACAATGACCTGGGCATTTGACTGAGAGGTGGAAATATAAAATATACTGTATGTGGAAAGGATCTGGCCACTACCCCCAGTTCAACTGCAGAAATCTGGGAGAGAGGCATGTGAGCCTCTGCCCTAAATGGCTCTCATCAGAGTGATCCATGTGCATTTCCCCAACACGAACCCCAATTCCCCAGTATATCCACTGGGAGACTGGGTTGTAATAAAATACTGAATTATCACATTTGAAACCACACAACGTAGTCTTCAAGTTGTTGACCTGTTCAGCCTTCTCCACACCGTGTTAGGCCACTGAATGAGGAGGCCAGTCATTGTCACGATGCACGCGTGGTCTTCCCTCACTTGTAGATTCACATGGCAACACAGAGATTCACATTTTCCTGGTTGTGTGGATGACGTCTCTGGAGGCCGTACCTGGCTCCAGGGCGCCACCTGCCACTCCTCACAGGGCTCCAGGTTACAGCCCGCGCTCCGCGGGGGAGGAATGCCGGCCAGGAACCGGCAGTGAAATGGCCTCAGGCTCTGGTGGTCCCGGCTGTCCACACACTGAATCTCCCGGATCTGGAAGCCCCCACTGCAGTTTCTGGAGCACTGTATGGAGAGGGAGAGAAAGGAGAGAAAGGGGACACTTGAGTCCCTGGTGTCAGGCTTTCCATCCCCCAAATCCCAGGGGGTTTCTGAGAGAGAGAGAGAGAGAGAGAGAGAGAGAGAGAGAGAGAGAGAGAGAAAGAAAGAACGAACCATGAAGTTCCAGGCTTCCAGCCACGAAGAAGGCTTAAGTCTAGCTCACGTGAACTGTTTCCCTCACAAGCCCTGTAGAGGGAGTCACTCAAGCAGCTCCCAAAGATGGCGCTCCCCATGGTCGAAAACACAGGCAGGCGTGGCAGCCTGAGAACTGGGTGGCAAGTCCAGTTCTGTCACTCACTTGCGAGCTCTTGGGCAAGTCACAGAAACATTCTGAGGCTCAGGTGTTATATCAATATACTGGGCTAAAACCGCCATCTCACAGGACTGTCGTGAAGATCACAGACACTGGGGCTGGTGGCTGCTGGTACAGTGTGTGTCCCAGTGGACGGCCATTCCCTCTGGTGTGTATTCATCCGGGGTGAAGGGGAACTCGGGCCTAGCCACACCCATCTCCCCCTCAGAATCCTGCCGAAAACCTGTTTTCTCCTTGACTCTCAAGGCAAGATGGGTTATGCTTTGTCAGGTGAAGGGCCCCCATGAAGGAGAAAGCTGCTCTGTGGTTTGACTCTCTGAAGTGAGAAACCCTGGGCTTGTCCCCACCCCCCTCCTCCCTCCTCGAGCCAGCATCACGTGCCTGCATCACTGAGAGCTTGCTCAGCACAGGCCCCTGAAAGCCATTACAAGGCCCTCCTCCCTGCCCCCTTCCCACATGCTCACCCCTTGTGTAGCAGCCCCTGCCTCCTGCTCTGTCTCAGGTCACCTGCAGGCTGCCGACTCCTTAAAATCCTGATAAACACTGAGGCACTAGCATCCCACAAGCCAGAGTTTACACAGCGGATTCTGAAGGAGGCCTACTCTCCCACCTCTTGGATTTTGGAAGCTGCTCCATCTGCCCACCTAGATTTTACTTGATTGTAACCTGAGCTTCCAAGACGTGGTCTCCAATCTGTTTAGAACACTAGTGCCGGCCGAATCCCTTCCATTCACCTTGCCCCCGCCTTCTAGTCTCTCCTGGTCCTGTCCTTGCCTGGCCTGTCTTGTCACTGTCCACAGTTAGGTAAGGGACTGGAGGTAGGAGGGAGGGGACCAGAACCCTTTCCCCCCAGACTCTCTGTGGGTTAACAGTACGTCCCCATGGACTTTATGTCCTGAATGTGCCTCTCTCTACTCTTCAAATTACCATTACCTGCTACTGCTGTTCTTTTAGGCCTCAGCCTAAATGTCATCTCCTCAGAGAGGCCCTCCTGGAATGCCGGCATCTGAAGGAGACTTTCCTTGTTACTTCTCTCAGCTCCTTCTCTATTTCTATCACAGGAACTTGAAATGTGGAACCATTTTTATTCATTCTGTGTCCTTTCTCTTGCACTCTCACTGTCATGAACTTGGACCCCTATCTGCCCTGGCTCCTATCAGGTCCCAAGCATCTGGCATGGTGCCAGGCACGGCATGGAGGGTCCACCCAGATTTGTTGAGTGCATATACGAATTCTGAGAGATGGACAGCCCCGTGGGTTTCCAAGTGGGCTAAAGAGACCCTCGGTCATTGCAGGGATGCAGAGCCTCTTTACCCTCCCCGTCCTCTCATCTAGGGTCTCGTTCCCAGCCGTGGCTGAGAAAATGCACCTGCGAGAAAGTGTGTGCAATGCTCTACGGTATGTCTGGCCCCCTCTCTACACAGTGAAAACCCGTACTCTTTCTGGCTATGGTGGAATAGTCATAATTGCAGGTTTAGGATGGTGAAGGAAAACTCCTCTTTCAGTAGAGGTACCCCCGAAAGCACAGTCTCCCTTCTTCTGCTGCCTGCAGATTGTACCAAGTCACCTGACTTCAAACCTTAGGCAGTAACATAGAAAGACGCTAGCCCAGGTGACAAGGGACAGACTGATGCTCTAAGGCCTCCAAAGATTGAGAGCTTAGCTTCTTGGAAATAAACAACCTTGCCAGACAGCACCCCTCCCCAAAGAAAAACAAACAAATAACTTCATTTCCTGCTATGTAGTAAATATGCAAGGAAAAAAGTAACTGTCAATTTGAAATCAGCCACAGAGCAAATGAGGGAGCCTGCTAATGATTTCCACACAAAGCAGCCATTTGTCTGATGGTAAAGCAACAGGATTCTTTACTAGGACAAGGGAATTTTACAAGACCCAGGTGCCCCCAGACATTAACTATAAAAGTGGATTTTATTTTCCTAGTTTTCATTTGCTGCTGCAATCTGTTATTCCTAATTTAATTTTCAAGCTAGCATTACCTCTTTTGTGAGAGTATTCACATTCAACGGGAAATGAACTTTATAATTATGCTGAAATTCATAATAAGGGAGGACATTCACTAAACCTATGACTTTTCTGTTCCATTTTCAAAACGGTTTCTGATTCAGTTAGCAAGAGAGAAGTGGCAAGATATTATATCACTCCACTCCAGGGGGCGCCTGGGTGGCTCAGTTGGTTAAGCGTCCAACGGGCTCAGGTCATGCATGATCTCATGATCTCATGATCTCATGATCTCATGGGTTCGTGGGTTTGAGTCCCACATCAGGCTCTGCTGACAGCTAGCTCAAAGCCTGGAGTCTGTCTTCAGATCCTGTGACTCCTTCTCTTTCTGACACTCCCCTGCTCATGCTGTCTCTCTCTCTCAAAAATAAATAAAAACATTTTAAAAAATTTTTAAAAAATCACTTCACTCCTAATGCCATTTGCCTTGTGTTCTGAATGCCATTTATTATATTAATTCTCTTACTGCCCTCGAGGAGGGTCATTTATATTAATGTTTTCCTAACCTGAGGCCTGTGGACCAGACTGAGGACAGGAGTCAGATTAATGAGAACAGGAAGCCAACGTCTTATTGTTACCAAACAGGCCTGCTTTCCAGTTATGACATCAATTTAAGTAGTGTGATCTGCAGGCGAGATCGAATTAGAATGAAAAATTCCCTCAGCTTATAGGAGCCACTGGCAGAGATAAAATGTGGTTCTGTGGTTCTCCCTTGTGGTGTTTTGGATTTGTGGGGTCATCCTAATACACTTTCCACGTCGGGCTCAGACGAGTGCTCAGTTGCATATAGTGAAATTAGCGAGCAGAGGGTTGGGAGGTCAGTAGGTTGAACTCAGGTGTGACCCCAACAGCAAGTGTGGATTAGCCACTTCTCTTCTTTCAGCCTCTGTTTCTCCATCAGTATGAAAAGGAAGATAAACTGGATGATTAAACTATCCCAACATTCTAGAGGGGTATAAATGTGTGAGATCACTACATTTGTATTCTGTTTTGATTTTATATTATTTTCTTGCTTTCCAAGTTGAACCAAACTAAACTTGGATACCAAAAAATTCTTTTCTGTTCCTTTCCTTATGCTGAACAGATTCACAAGACCCTTAAGATTAAATAATTCATTCCATCACTCCCTGCCGCCCCTTAGGGGCACTTGTGGGGAAGAGCACTGGGTGTTATTTGGAAACCAACTTGGTAATAAACTATATATAAGAAAATAAGTAAATAATTCATTCCAAAACTTCTAAGTTGAACAGCACCAAAATTCATCCTTCGATCTTTCCCGGATATCACCCCCAGTTATTGGGCACTCGCTATGTTTCAGGCTCTGTATTTCTAGCAGGTAGGAAGAGTTACATACCCGAGTAGAAGGAATAACAATTATGTTTGTATACAATGATTACGTCATAAATTGTTCATGATCTAGTGAGGGCACAATGGAGGACATGGTCAATTTCATGTAAAGAGGTCAGGGCCGGCCTAAATAAAGGAGCCAAGGTTTGAGCTGAAGCATATAGGATAATACTATTTGCTCAGCCAGCAAAATAGGGTATGGAGGGCATTCAAGGTGGAGAGAATGGCATGTATGGAGGTGCAGTGCTATGAAACAACAAAGCTTGTTTGGGAATAGGGAATTGATCAGAATGCTAGGGTAAAGAGTGGGAGTGGACAGAGAAAGAGATGGGCAGGGGCCATCATGGAGAGTCTTCTGGTCTGGACATCAATTCTCAACTAGAGTGGTCTTGGGTTCATGCTTCCTGTGGTCCTAAATGCTGATATGTCATTGCCATTCCTTTATGTTTTTAGGGATCCCTTAATCTAAAACCTTCAAGGATGTCAAGAGAAGGTGACTGTTCAGACATACAACGCATTATATCAAGAATAAAATAAATACAGTGATTTTCAGTGTATTATGACCTTCCTGCTACTCAGCTTTTGCTTTCTGGAGACAAAAGATCTGCTATAACATGCAATTCCATGTTTTCACTTTTGCACATTGGATTTTGATATATGTTACTGGGAATATTTTATATATCAAAGTTGGGGAGGGCCTGTATTTAGCAAAAAAGGAGCTCTTTCCTTATTAAATTCATTTCTAAAAATTCAGATGTAAAAAAATGTAGCACTGCCATTGACAATCTGTATAATATAATAAACACACAGGCAAAAAGCAGAATAAGACAGAAAGACTAGCAATATATATGAAACCCAAGACCATAAGGAAAGGCTGCCACTTTCTCTTATTTTCCAGCAAAAGTAAACTACTGATAAAATAAACTTGCAATGCTCACTATGTGGGAAGACAACATTCTGAGAACAAATGTAAAATGGTTTCTGATTCATTTCAGAAATAATCAAGTCTGTTCAGCTTAACCATGAAAAGGGAAGTGCTTGTTCTCAGAAAGCAATAAAGGGGCTGTCAAATCTCCAGTTTACAAAACTTCAGAAGGTGCAGCCATCAAGATGTTCCATCGGGCGGTGAATGGTGCTGTGGATGATGCATTGCTTTGGTGTCAAATGCAGCTGAGGGCTTTTCAAGCCCATTTTGTCACTTCTGCATTTCTTGCATTGCACACTTCTTTTTCCTCAAATTTTAATGTGCTGAAATTGGCATGTTTCTTACAACTGATGTACATATTTATTGTGTAGTGTTCTCTTTCTTTCTGAAAAGCCGTCATAAAATTGATGATGCATCCCCAAGTGGATGGTTTCTTAAAACTGGGAGCGTTTGGTAACAGCTGTGTGATCAAGCAATAGTGATTTAAGCACTCCGAGCTTTGCTGTCTCTGTGGGAATTATAAAGTAGGTCCTGCACTGGATGGAAATGGAATTGATTCTCTAAAGCTCTTGTGTGATGTCAGGCACATAGCAGTACTTGGTGAGTGTTCGTGCCCAACCCATGTAAAGTTCTCCAAAGTTCATGGACACAGAGCACCTTGCCTGCTTAGTACTAAGGAGTGGACACCTGCTCGAGCCAGTCATTCTGTTGACAGAATTTTCTTCACTGTCACCTGTCCACAGGCCTTGCACCCTGAGTCCAGGAAGCCAGAGGTTAGTAAGCACCTAAAAGCCAGTCCTAACTTTTATCTTGAGCTTAGAGTTTGCCTAGGGTTTCATCTAAACAGTCTTTTACTGGGGTGCCTGGGCAGCTCAGTCAGTTGGGTGGGGTGCCTAGGTGGCTCAGTCGGTAGAGCGTCTGACTTCGGCTCAGGTCATGATCTCACAGATTGTGAGTTCGAGCCCCACGTCAGTCTCTGTGCTGACAGCTCAAAGCCTGGAGCCTGTTTTGGATTGTTTGTCTCCCTCTTGCTCTGGCCCTCCCCCAGCCTGCACTCTGTCCCTCTCTCTCTCAAAAATAAACATTAAAAAAACTTTAAAAACCAGTCTTTTACCATTTACAAAGCTGTTTCACTAACAGTCTCTTTTTTGGATCCTTACAACAACTCTGTGAGGTAAGCAGAGGCAATATCATCCCCGGTATTTCTCAGAGGTGAGAGAAACAACGTTCCAAAGGTGAATGGGCCAGTGTCATATGCTCGTCCCGCCAGAGCAGGGTTGCCAAGCCTGATGTGTCTCATCCACTGCCCACCCCTGCTTCTAGGATTCAATTCTGCATAACTGTCTTCCCAAGTATGCCTCTAGGACAGACCTGAGGACCACAACCTTGAATTTGCATTAAGCAGATTACTGCATGAAGCAGAAGCACACCATTCTGAAAGACTTCTTTTAGACATGGTAAAGGGATAGTCTGAATGTACAGTCTTACTCGACTGTCACACACATGGGGACATATCCACAGCAGTGGTACCAGGCTTCATCAAGGAGCCACATGGTGCTGGAGACAAAAGCCAGTAAAACAACCACAACTCAGCCGTCACAAAGGTAGGGGATTGCTGGTGAGTAACTGGGGGTGTGAGGTGTGAGAACTGTGGACTCAGGGCAGGCTGCGGCAGACCTGCAGCCCTTTGCGATTTGAAATGTCTCTGGTTTGGGGGTGGGAATCGAGGGGGGGCAATAATACAGAAGATTCTAGATAAAATTAGAATTCTTCCCTCTGAGAAAGTATCTGTGAAAAGGTAAACCATCAACATGGCAGAATCTAAAGCCTCTGGATATTTAAAGGCAAAATAAAGGGCCTATGTTTCTACTCAAGGTTTTATGTATGTATGTATGTATGTATGTATGTATGTATTTATTATTAAGTTAGTTACTTAAATTCAAGTTAGTTAATATACAGTGTAGTATTGGTTTCAGGAGTAGAACCCATTGATTCATCACTTACATACAACACCCAGTGCACAGGTGCCCTCCTTAATTCCCATCCCCCATTTAGCCCATCCCCCCACCTACTTCCCCTCCAACAACCCTCAGTTTGTTCTCTGTATTTAAGAGTCTCTTATGGTTTGCCTCACCCTGTTTTTCTTATTTTTCCTTCCCTTCCCCTATGTTCATCGGTTGTGTTTCTTAAATTCCACAAACAAGTGAAATTGTATGATATTTGTCATTCTCTGCCTGACTTATTTCACTTAGCATAATACACTCTAGGTCCATCCACACTGCTGCAAATGGCAAGATTTCATTCTTTTTGATTGACGAGTAGTATTCCAGTGTGTGTGTGTGTGTGTGTGTGTGTGTGTGTTTGTGTGTGTGTGTGTGTGTGTGTGTGTGTACCACATCTTCTTTATCCATTCATTAGTTGATGGATATTTGGGCTTATTCCATAATTTGGTTATTGTTGATAGTGCTGTTGTAAATATTGGGGTGCATGTGCCACTTAGAACAAGCCTTTTTGTATCCTTTGGATAAATATCTGGTAGTGCAATTGCTGGGTTGTAGGGTAGTTCTGTTTTTAAATTTTTGAGGAACCTTTATACCGTTTTCCAGAGTGGCTGCACCAGTTTGCATTCCCATCAACAGTGTAAGAGGTTTCTCTTTCTCCACATCCTCACCAACATCTGTTGCTCCTTGTGTTGTTAATTTTAGCCATTCTGACAGGTGTGAGGTGGTATCTCATTGAGGTTTTGATTTGTATTTCCTTGATGAATGATGTTGGGCATCATTTGCTTTTTTGTTTTTTGGGTTTGATAAGTTCTTTAAAGCTTTTAGATACTAAGCCTCTATCAGATACGTCATTTGCAAATACCTTCTCCCATTCCATCTGTTACCTGTTAGTTTTGTTGCTTGCTTCCTTTGGTGTGCAGAAGCTTTTTATCTTGATGAGGTCCCACTAGTTTATTTTTATTTTCCTTGACTCCAGAGACATGTCTAGTAAGAAGTTGCTATGTCCAAGGTCAAAGAGATTGTTGCATGTTTTCTCTTGTAGAATTTTTATGATTTCCTGTCTCACATTTAGGTCTCTCATACATTTTGCATTTATTTTTGTGTATGATGTAAGAAAGCAGTCCAGTTTCATTCTTTTGCATGTCGCTGTCCAGTTTTTCCCAACATCATTTGCTGAAGAGACTACCTTTCTTCCATTGAATACTTTTTCTTCTTTATTGAAAATTAGTAGGCCATGCATTTGTAGGTCCATTTCTGGATTCTCTATTCTGTTACATTGTTCTATGTGTCTGTTTTTGTGCCAGTACCATATTGTCTTGATGATTACAGCTTTGTAATACAGCTTAAAGTCCGGAATTGTAATGTCTCTAGCTTTGTTTCTCTTTTTCAACATTACTTTGGCTATTTGGGGTCTTTTCTGGTTCCATGCAAATTTTAGGATTGTTTGTTCTAGCTCTGTGAAGAATGCAGTGTTATTCTGGTAGGGATTGCATTGAATGTGGAGATTGCTTTGAGTAGTATTGACATTTTAACAATATTTGTTCTTCCAATCCATGAGCATGGAGGTTTTTCCATTTCTTTGTGTTTTCTTCAATTTGTTTCATAAGCTTTCTATAGTTTTCAGCATATAGATCTTTTACCTCTTTGGTTAGGTGTATTCTTAGGTATCTTATGGGTTTTGGTGCCATTGTTAATGGGATTGATTCCTGGATTTCTCTTTCTGCTGCTTCATTACTGGTGCATAAAAATGCAACCGATTTATGTACATTGATTTTATACCCTGTGACATTGCTAAATTCATATATTATTTCTAGTAGTTTTTGGTGGAGTCTTTTGGGTTTTCCATGTAGAGTATCATGTCATCTGTGAAGAGTGAAAGTTTGACTTCTTTGTCAATGTGGGTGCCTTCTATTTCTTTTTGTTGTCTGGTGCTGAGGCCAGGACTTCTGGTACTACACCGAACAACAGTGGGGAGTGGACATCCATGTTGTGTTCCTGACCTTGGGGAGAAAGCTCTCAGTTTTTCCCCATTGAGGATGATATTAGCTGGGGGCCTTTCCTATATGGCTTTTATGATGTTGAGGTATGTTCCCTTTATCCCTATTACTTTCTTGAGGGTTTTTATCAAAAAAGGATACTGTATTTTTGTCAAATGCTTTTTCTGCTTCTACTGAAAGGACCAGATGATCCTTATCTTTTATTAATGTGGTGTGTCACATTGATTGATTTGTGAATACTGAACCAGACCTAAAGTCCAGGAACAAATTCCACTTGATTATGATGAATAAAATAGACTGTTGAATTTTATTTGCTAGCATCTTGTTGAGAATTTTTGCATCCAGGTTCATCAGGTATATTGGCTTGTAATTCTCCTCTTTAGTGGGGTCTAGTGACGTCTTTGTCTGGTTTTGGAATGCTGACTTCATAGAATGAGTTTGGAAGCTTTCCTACCATTTCAATTTTTTGGAACAGTCTGAGAAGAATAGGTATTAACTCTTCTTTAAATGTCTGGTAGAATTCCCATGGAAAGCCATCTGGCCCAGAACTTTTATTTGTTGGATGATTTTCAGTAACAGATTCAATTTCTTTGTTGTTTGTGGGCCTGCTCAAATTTTTTTCTTTTCCCTTCTGTGTCTCAGCTGTCAAGGGAAACTGGCTCCCCAGAGAGAAGACAGGTCTAACGAGCATCATAGTTGGGGTGGGGGGTGCCTTGCAAACAGAAGGAGCATCAAAGCTAACAAATCTAAAAACTGGATACAGTCTCCCACTAGGAATCATGCAGACAACACAGCAAAATGAGAAACCACAGCCAGATTAGCAGGGACTGTAAAACCCCACTGCGAAAAAATCTGTACGGGAAGTACACTTTGAGAGACCAGTGTTTTCTCGAGGTCTAGCCTTCTTGTCATTTTGAGCCTGGCAAATTGAAAAGCACATTTGCTTTGTAAGTAGATGCTGCGTCATGACTTAATTATACATGTGATGATGTAGCATGGTAATTATAATGGTAAATTTAAGTAATTTAGAAATCATGCTGCCTGCTGGAAAAGCAATTAATTACGCAAATTTAACTTTTAATTCCAGTTTATCTGGGAAGAGAGAAGACAGGCAGATAAAAACATGTGGTTTAATAAAAACTCTGTTCTTGCTTTAAGACTACTGTGTAACTTCGAGTAGGCGTGGTGATGTCTATGA
Organism: Suricata suricatta; assembly: GCF_006229205.1. NCBI lineage: Eukaryota > Metazoa > Chordata > Mammalia > Carnivora > Herpestidae > Suricata > Suricata suricatta. Next base: position 122,409,415 of record NC_043705.1, on the reverse strand, counting down.
CTGACTAAGCCACAGTTTTAGCAGAGAAGAGGGCAGAGGGAGGCGACAAGAGAGGAGAAAGGGAGGGGGGACACCTACTTTAGCACATGCTTAGAGAAGGCTCTCCCCCGCCAGAACGCCGCAGAGCCAGATCGATTACCTTGCTCCAGTTCCCCACTTTCCAGGTGGCGCAGGGACGAAGGTGGCATCTCTTGGCAGGGTCAGGCCTCTGAAGGGCAGCACAGTCGGAATCTATCTGGGTGCTGCATTCCACGCTTCGCCAGTAGGCCCCCAGCCCACAGGTGGTGGAGCACTGTGTGGGGAGGGGGACAGAGAAGACAGGCTGAGGGCCACTTTCTCAGACATATCTCATGACACTCTGAAGACAAGTGCTCCGCCTTGGATGCTCACCTACATTCACAGAACTTTTTAAAAAAATACCGTTGCTGGGGGCCTGCCCTAGACAAATTAATCTGAATCTCCCTGGGGAGGGTCTAGGCATTGCCATATAAAGAAGTTCCCCAGATGATTCTAATAGACAACCAGTGTTGAGAATCCCTGATTAGCAAATGGATTATTAGCAAGTGGATTAGCAAACCAATGCAAGTGGAAATTTGCTTCTCCAAAAATTATCCTGGCATGAATGCCTGGGGGCTGTAGGCACAGCCTGTGCCTGTGGCTTGCCTGCCACATTTCATACCAATGCCGCCCATTTACAGGGGACGTGAGATCCACACATCTGCCTGTTATAACACCACAATGGCATTATCTCTCCATCCCTCTGAGACACACTGTGGTTAGACGGGTATTGTGACAGTGTAGAAAAAAACCCTTGGGGCTTGGAGAGCTGGCTTGATGAAGGAGTAAAGGCTGGGGCTTTCTGCCTCCGAAATGTCATACACTGACTGCTGCAGCAGTTCCTCTCAAACTGTGGTGTCCACATGTGTCACCTAGAACCTTGCGAAATGCAGATTCTGAGTCAGTGGGTCTGGGGTGGAGCTGGAGGATGAGAGAGCATGTGAAATAGAACCGGCTCACCCAGCTGAGGCCACCCCAGATCCTGCATTTTCTGACCAGCTCGTAGGTGATGCCAGTGCTGTGGGTCCTCAGACCATGCTTGGGAGTTAGAAAGATGCTACAACTTAGTGCCTTTCTCCACTTGCCCTACTGGTACATATAGCCCGTGCCTCACATGATGTTTTAACTTACTCGTGATTCTTAAATACCTCAGGTACAGCATGGGACCACCTTGAAAACCATATAGGGGCGCATGGGTGGCTCAGTCGGTTAAGCGTCTGACTTCAGCTCAGGTCATGATCTCGCGGTTAGTGGGTTTGAGCTCCACGCCGGGCTCTGTGCTGACAGCTGAGAGCCTGGAGCCTGTCTTCAGATTCTGTGTCTCTCTCTGACCCTGCCCTGCTCATGCTGTCTCTCTCTCTCAAAAATAAGTAAAAAACATTTTAAAAAATTTAAAATAGAAAACCATAGAAACTTTCCTCTCCATACTTTCTTTTATTCCATGTGCTTAATTCTTCCAGCAGTTGACTTTTCTTGCATCCCTTCCCCCTTGTCCACCCTCAGAAGGAGGGGCCATTTGTGCACATGCAAAACACAAAGGGTGAAAGTTCCATCTATGACATTTTCGGAGGCTTCTTCTGATGAGTTATAAATAAAAACTAGCCTGACATTTTTCTCTTGCTTCAATTTCATCTTCCACATAATTTTGTGTGTCACTTTGTGCAAGTT